>NW_010179411.1:0-22206 GCF_000695765.1 Mesitornis unicolor
TCCAGTGCTTGACAATCCTTACAGTAAAGAATTTCCTCCTCATATCCAACTTAAACCTTCCGTGGTGCAATTTGAAGCCGTTTCCTCTCGTCCTATCACTAGTTCTGAGGGAGAAAAGACTGATCCCCACCTCTCTGCAACCTCCTTTCAGGTGCTGTAGAGGGTGATAAGGTCTCCCCTCAGTCTCCTCCAGACTAAACAACTGCAGGTCCCTCAGCCACTCCCCATCATTCATGTGTTCCAGTCTCCTGCCCAGCTCCGTTGCCCTTCTCTGGCCTCACTCAGCCCCTCAGTATCCTTTTTTTAGTGGGAGACCCAAAACTGAGCACCCTTTGGTTGCAGAGCCATCCTCAGGACTACCCTGCATGGAAACAAACAGAACCGCATATAAAAGTGATGGATTTCACCTGAACAAAACTCTGCCCTCCAAGAGATCCCCGCAATGCTGCACACCAGTCACTCTACTGCTGTTATTTCGAGCTATTCTTGGCCAGCTGATTCCTCCTGCTGACACTGTGAGCTGATTCCCATTCCCTCCATGACCGAAGGAGGTTGGCAAAGGACTGGGAAATACGTAGCACAGGACAGCCTTGCTCCAGCAATAACACAGACTTGGATCAGCACGTGGCCCGTTGGCAGTCCTCCGGCCACAGAAGGTGACTTGGAGTCAGCTCTGTCTCCTTGTAGCTCTTTCCATGCAAAATGTCAACTGGGAAGGAGAACCTGGAAAAGTGACAGGGGTCACAGCCACAGAATAGTTTCATTCCCTCCCCTTCCTATAGGACATCAAAAAAGAGAGAAAAAGAGAACTTAGGCCAGCAGTAACCAAAAGACGCCGTGTTTGGAATATAGCTTTAAATTATAAATCCTCAATATTGCTTTCCTAGGTAAACAATTACTGTGGTTACCATAGAAACAATGAGTGGACAAAAAGTGTTTGTATTTTGAAGATTATTACTTTTTTGAAATCAACAATGAGAATGGCAATTGTTTGCAGATTTACAGTTTCTGTCAAATTAAGTTTTTGCGTGGCCTGCTGAAGAAGCAGGTGCACCTCAATTTTTTATTGGCATGACTTCAAGCACTGAGTGAGCTCTTGAGTTTGTGAGATGGGTTTTTTCATTCTAGAAATGGAAGATGTTGATGAAGAAAATTAGTAGATAAATTACTTTGAGCTATAGTTAAATACCAAATGCAAATCCCTTCACTTATGTTTTGCTCTCTTTTTTCCTTAGGTAAACCTACCTATACAAACACCTAAAAAGTTTTATTTGTCAGACTGCATGTTTTTCACAATAGCCAACCTTTTATGTAAAAAGATAGATTTATTTTTCCTTTGACTGCCAATGCCCACTAAAAGAAAATACAAGTAAAAGAAAAACAGCATAAAAAAAGCTTGAACAGCTTAGGTATTGGAAATGGGCACACAGTGGAATTCTCCTTATCAGACATAGACTGCTTTAATGTGACTTCCAACTCTGGATGTCTACACTCCCTTTGTAATCGATGGAGGGGAGCTGGTACTTGGGTGATGCCATTAGTGTCATCCCTAAGAAGGTTTCAAGTGAATTTACCTTAAGAGTGACCAGTTTTTGGAAGCAAGAGTAACTAATTAAAGAGCAGATACCTGCTTTTTGAAATCTCAGGTGAGATGAACACATGACATGGTCTTCATTGAAAAGGAAAAACAGCATTTCTAAAACTGTCCATTTTAAGTAATTGTCAAGACCCAGGTATAACCATCTTGTTAGGGAGTGAGAGGAAAAGGGTCTGTTTGTTCATCAGTATGGGCCACTAGCTGAATATGAAGTTTAGATATTCACTTCTCTCACTTTTTCTGTGTTGAAACATTAGGCTGTGCGTTAAAGCAGCTCAGAGACATGGTGTGCTCAAGAACACTCAGCGCTATTCATTTGTCAAACCTACCCTATTGTACATATTTCTAATGCAGCTACTCCCACAGCATTGAGCTGACAGAAACACTTAGCAGAGTGCGGCCCCACTGAGATTCCCAGTATGAATTCTGACCTTAAGAAGCCATGTGAAAAATCCCACTGTGGCCCCAAGAAGTTCTAAGAGACAATTTCAGACTTAAATAGGATGAAGAAAAGAAATACATGAAAAAAACATTTGGTTAGGATTCTGTCTCTGAAGAAGGCCTGATGGATGAGCACTTGGATCATCTCTGAGGGCAGCAGAAGTAAAAAAGGATAAAGAATGAGTAAGGGAACAGTGAAACCCTTCTTGCTCAGCCTGTGTTTTGGTAGAAATTTGAGGGGGGTTTTTTTCAGCAAGAGTATCAGTACAGAGCTACTAAGTTGATATTAGTTAACTGCAGTAACTTCTCAGTGTTTCTGGTAGATCACTAGAGAAGGCCAAATGTTTGCCTTCCCTAGTTTTCTTAAAGGTGGTGGTTTCTTGCTAAAAAAAAAACCCCACAAAACAAAGGAAGTAGTCAAAATCTGCCATTCCCCATTCACTTGATGTAAAGCTGGAGTAAGAGGAACATGAACCTGGTTAAAATCATATAATATCCAAAGGCCACACTAAGACAGAAAAATACTTAATCCCAGTGAAGAGCTTCAGTTTGTTTGGCTATTTAGAAATACCATTACCGGTTTGTTTAGAAATAAAGTAACGTGATTTTGCTTACACTGAGTTTCATCTTTGAAACCATGGATGTAAAAGCTTTGCTGATACCATGAGGGAAATAATCAGACAAGACGTAGCAGCCCAGAATTATTTTTCAGTTTTGGACACAAAGCGTTTGCAGCCGGTTTTTGAGACTGTCACTACTGGCATGATTCCTTCAGGAGCAAGAGGACACCTGTGAATTCTCCAGAAATACCCTTAATAACTTCAGTCAATAAATTAAAGAACAGGAGTTAAGTGTAGAAGACGACGATGAAGCAACTGCAGAGAGTACAGTCAATTTGGTAATGATTTGCTAATTTAAAGAGGATTTAGAGAATGTACATTGCCATATTTTCTTTGTGATCACATTCAATGGATTCTTTCCAAAAATAACAAGTTTGCTGCTAGTGTTGACTGAAAACAAAATACTCCTGTAGCCAGAAGCAAATTATTCAAAGATTGTTTCTGGAACAGATAAACGATTTTTAAAATAACATTAGGAAAATCACAAAAGACATCCTAAACATCAAAATATTCAAGGCTTTGTCCTTAGAATTCAGCATAGCACCTAAGTATGCAATTAGATCAATTGATGTGATAGGTGATATCCATCACACTTCATTTTAGGCTTCTGTGATATGGATTCACTATTTTTTTCTACAACTCCATTCATACCAAGATGCAATTTCAAAATGTAATTTAACAAACAACATTCTCTTTTCAAAAATCATGCCCTCGAAGACACAGAACCTTGCTCTGTTGCTGTCCTGTAAACTGCAGTCCTCCAGGGTTTTAATATCACAACTGTCCATGTAAATTAAGTTTTATGGGTTTGCTACTATTTGAAAGCTCTGCAGATTATCATCTTGCTGTATGACCTTCTTCTGAACCTGTTAAAATAATCAGGATTTTGATCCAAGTAGAAAAGCAAGATGATAAGTAGTTAGCTCTGCATATTTTGGAGCTTGCCTTTTCCTCTATTTCATGTTAATCCTCTCATTTTCATAGGGAAGAAGTAGAGCAGTCAGTCTTCCAATTTGATTTTTCTGGAGGGGAGTGTGCTGAAAACAGTTTACAAAGAAAGTACAAAAAGCAAAACCTTCAAATGGACCCTCAAAGAAACTCCCCTTCATATACACATACACAAACACACAGTGCAGATAGCATCCTCATGAACACCAGGAGGAACAAGCAGTCAGCGTATCTTCAATTTGTGAAACTGGGAATTCCATCTCACTTCACCGGTCAATGGTACAACACAGAGATTGCTCCAACCTTTGTCTAAGCCTAGAGACCAGATTGATACAAGCGCACAAAACTTTTGAATTAGATTCTTGCGTATAACCAGGACAAAAATATCCATAAATTAATTCAGAAAACGTCATCATTTCAATTGAAATTCCATCACTTTGTCCATGATGTTTAGGATTACTCAGAAAAAAAGAAGATATTAATAATTTTACTTAGATTTTTGCCTTAATTGGAGTAGAGTAAACACCAAGAGTCATCACTGACTGGCCCTTCAGTGGACATGATGTGAAAGAATTTCTGGCAACACAAAGGTTTTGACAGGCTTTCCAATAAAATACTACATTTTGAAATAAAAGCCTATATAGATAGCAATAGTAAACAAAAACAAAATACATGTTAATAAATACACTACAGCATTTCAAGAATTCAGAAACTGTGCATATTTTCAAAATTTGCAGGCATTTGAAATATTGGAAATAAAAGAATGAACTAAAAAAAAATCTAGCAGAATAGTAGAAGCCTGTTTACACTTTTTATATTACCCTTTAGTGTCTCCTGCAAAGGACAGTGATGTAAAGCAGATATCTTGACAGATTTTTGGCATTCAGATACTCCAGACATAGGGAACACACTTGGATAATATTCTGCTTTGACAAGGTTTTGATGTCTGCATGAGAAGGCAAGGTTGGAACCGGTATTTTTGCACCTTCATACAGGTAGAGATTCATGCAGACTATCAAGAAAGAACATCTAAAAAATCTTCTAGTATGTAGAAACCTAGAAAATGGCATTTCTTTGCTCCCTCTTCCCTTCACTTACCACAGAAAAAGCAAACAGAATAAAATTACTTCTGCCCAAAATGAGTACTGAAATGCAAACCTCAATACATTTTTTCCCTCATGTGTACATAACAACAAGCCATTTGTTCTGTGGTAAAAGCTGTTTGACGTGTTGCCTCAAAAGCACTTCAAGAAAGGCTGCTGACAGACTTCACCATTTTAGAGGCAGCCAGGACCGCGCATGCTCGCTGCAGTTATCACCTAGGAAACAAATGATTGCATCTTATTTTTGGCATAAGGCTGTAGGTGTACGAAAGAGCTGAAAGGCGCTCCCACACAGCGCTGCACTCATTCCTCATGATGCCAATGGGAGTCATGAGTGGAGCTGCTGGGAAGCACCTCCTAGAGGTAGCCAGGGAACCACCCACGGGCACTAGACGGGTTGTCCGGGCTCCTCGCCGCAGGAATTCCTCGGGAACACTGTGTTACAGCCAGCACAAAGCACAAATCAGGCCAGGCAATCATAAAGGGTTCTTCAGAGTTGACGCTCTCCTAATAAAAGATCCGCCAGGCACCCAGAAGCAGCGTGCATTGAGATGTAAAAGCATCCAAATGGATTTTAATGAAATGATTAATTTAAGTGCTCTTCAGATCTTGATGCAAATTGCCCCTGCATCACAGCATTGCAGCAAGGTTGCTTAATAAAGTGATAGATTTTAAAGCCAGAAGGGACCATTATGATCATCTAACCTGACTGCTTGCAAAGTACGGGTCAGAGACTCATCCAGAAATTCTGTAGGTAAAACCCGTAAGTTTGGATTAAGCAAGAACATCTCTTCCTGAAAGCCTTCCAAACTTGATTTAAAGACTTTCAGCAATAGAGAATCCACCTCGGTCCTAGATAAATGGCTTAATGGGACACTATCATAACTCTTAAGGTTTTATATCTTGCTTTTCATATCCAGTTTCCAGATTTTTCCCCAGTGTTGTTTTTCATGCAAGCAGCTTGCAATATAATTGTGACCTACTTGGAAAGAGCTTGATTGTGAAATCTCGTGCAGCTTTGCCAATCACGATGTATGTACTTAAAATTGCCTTTCCCTCTTTTTTTCCTTCTCGCTGAAGAGCTACCTCTATAACATTCCTAAGGCAGACAAGCACATCCTTACCTTTCTTATGTGGATCAACATAATTCTTTCCATCTGTTACATGTAAACAGTTGCCATGAAAGTGTTGTTTTTGGAAAACAAAACTTTGGTTTGATTCTGGTGTAATGACACAAGATTTTTCAGAGAGGAACGTCTGAAAAACAGTATCAGGCATAAATGTATACAGAAATGGATATTTTACACTGCCTCTAAACATGGACATGTTTACTGCTTAGAAACAAAAAAGTGATTAACTATAATTTCAAAAAAGGATGAGCTCCTGCAAGTTTATTAATGCGCTACATGTTCACTTTACACCTTATTTCACAGTTACTTCCCTCTGTAGACAAACCCAGAGTGCAAAACAATGCCTCATTCTAATCTTAACATGCATATGTGCAACCTCATCTACAGCCAGAAAGATCATTCGTGATTTATATCCTGAAAGGAAATGAGAATGACCTCTTCTAGAGGGCTGCACATTAAATGGAATCATAGAAATATGATCTTTTTGTTAAATCTGACACAGTAATACTGATACGTACCATTTAACACGCTAGCCTGCCACCAGTATGATTTGTAGCGTTAATCCTGTCTGTACTGTGGTGGTCCATCTGCTAGCACTAAGATTAAGTTTTTCTTCTTGTCTGTACAACACTTGACACAACAGGGTCCATGGTTAGGAACACATGCATGTTACTACAGCAGAAACAAGAAATGTTCACCATAACTTACTTCAGTGGGACTCAGTGTGCACATATGGTCTGTCCATATGGAGCTGATTTCATGATGGGTACTTTGATGTGCAAAACCTTATGGGCTTGTCAATAGAAAAGATGAACTTTTCAATAAGGAAAATAAGTAGAGAAGCAAAAGTTAAAGCTGATGGCTAGAGGCCTTAACATAAATTTTCCTTTTAAATTTCACAAATTCAAGAAAAAGTCACATCCCTAACCACCACATTTCCCCATCTTTTAAACATCTCCAGGGATGGGGACTCCACCACTTCCCTGGGCAGTCCCTTCCAGTGCTTAAAAACCATTTTGGTGAATAAATACTTCCTCGTATCCCATCTAGACCTCCACTGACACAACTTGAGGCCATTTCTTCTTGTTCTATCACTGGTTACATGGGTGAAGAGACGAACACCCACCTCGCTACCCCCTCCTTTCAGGAGCTGCAGAGGGGATAAGGTCTCCCCTCAGTCTCCTCTTCTCCAGTTGAACCCACCCAGCTCCCTCAGCTCTTCCCCATCATTCGTGTGCTCCAGACCCCTCCCCAGCTCTGTTGCCCTTCTCTGGCCATGCTCCAGCCCCTCAATGTCCTCCTGGGAGTGAGAGCCCTAAAATTGAACACGATATTCAAGGTGTGGCCTCACCAGTGCCGAGTACAGGGACACAACCACTTCCCTACTCCTGCTGGCCATGCTATTCCTGATACAGGCCAGGATGACAGCCTAGATTTGAGTTGCTCATTAATTCTGGATACTGCTTTGTTTCACACTCTATAAGTAAGATGTAGGCTAATAGAATTAATAGCTAAAAGAAATTATCTTGTGAGGGAAGGGCTGCTTCTGGTTTTGAGCAAAATAATGAATAACTCCATTCCAGTCTGACAACGTTTCACAGCCTATGAAGTAATACTTGGTAGGCTGAGGTTAAAACAACCATCTAAAAATTCCATGTTCTGAGACATCTGCTAAATTATTTCATCTTTGCAAAAGAGAATACACACAAATCAGTGTTAATTGCCGCATTCATATTTCTGACTTAGTCAAATGCCTTTAAAGCTTGATAACAACAAAGCTGAAATCAGCAAAGGGAATGTTGCAAGACGGAGCTGAAACAAGGATCAAACGATATGAAAGTAGAAAGTTTCTGGCATCTAGGCCACCACTTTCAAATGCTCTGGCTATGGAAATCAGCTTGACCTCCCTCCAAAACATCTATTTTTTGCAAACAACTCTTCAGTGACACTGTGCAACATCATTGTCAGCAATCCTGTTGCTCCAGTGCTAGGTCTGTAAAGAAAGACACTGCAAAGTGAAAATGAAAGATGGTATTTTTACTTGAACAGTCACTTCTTATGGTGTAAAGGCTACAGTATGAATGACTAGAACTCTCGGTAAATTTGAAGAGGTACAGATGTATGTAATGGTTCCCAGGTAAACTGTCCATCTCTACAGCCTTTATTAGCCTTTATATACTGGGAAGTTCTGTATGTGTTTAAGTGAAGAGCAGACTCCAGAAGTCCTGTGCTAGGACTGCAGTTACTCCTGTAATTATTGATATTTGCTCATTTTCATTTCAACATTCTGAAGTCACTCCTTATAGCAAAATGTCCTACCCTGCCTGCTTTTCTTGCCGTTTTCAAACTGCCTTACTGTCATGATGTTAAGACTGTATTAGACTGAAAAAAAAAGTCACTCATACTTTATTCCTGACTTAGATTTTTTTCCTTGTCTACAAGTTGTTCAATAGGGTTATTCTTCATGCTACTTTCAGAAATGATCGCTTTTTGGGTGACCACCTGCTTCTCCCCCCAGGTTTTTCAGCCCATACCCATCTTCCACAGCTTGAATGGGATACTGGGAAGGGAGAAGATTTGGAAGATGCCACATATTGTAAGGAGGTTTAGGTTGGACATTAGGAGGAATATCTTTACTGAAGGGGTTGTCAACCACTGCAAAGGGCTGCCCAGGGAGGTGAATGAGTCACCATCCCTGGAGGTGTTTAGAAGATGTGTAGATGAGGTGCTTAGGGACATGGTCTAATGGTTGACTTAGTAGGGCTGGATTGATGGTTGGACTTGATGATCTTGAAGGTCTTTTCCAACCAAAACCATTCCATAACTCTATGAATCGATGATATTTTACATGTATGTGTGTTGCAATAAATTCAGGTCTGCCTCAATTTCTTATTGAGTTTTATAGTTATAGTATTTAATCTTTTGTTGACTTTCTGCCTCACGAAATGGGTTGGATTGTAAAATGTCTCCTTTACAGTTGCCAGAGTCATAATGTGTATTAAGTGAAATGATCTGTTACACAGGCCACAATACTTTAAGACCAAAAGTGTCACTTTGTAATTAAAGTGTCAGAGCAGCTGGGAAGATTTATAATGGTGATATAATGAAATTATTATACTGAGGTTTGTCTGTTTCTAATAAATTCTGTCTGCCATTGGCATGTGTGTTAGCCATGAGGTATTTATACCATGGGTTTTCCAAGCATAGTTTCAGGGATTAATATATGAAAAAATTATGTATAAATCTTTGAAAATCAGATTAGCAGGATAAAATAATAACAACATTGTCAAAATAAGAATAATACCCCAACTTCCCAAAGTGTTAATTCTGTTTTGTAGGGCTCTGAAGCCATAGCACAGGTTTAAATGTGTTTTATCTTTCACATATCACCACTGGATCTAACAGTTTGCAGATTCATCTCACCCAAAGGAGTCCTTCTGTGGAGCACAAGTTGAAAACATTGAGGACACAGCCGAGCAGGGAGAAATGTGGGTTCACAAATGGTGATTCTTATTGCTCACAATGGTGCTTTGAAGTCACGCAGGTAAATAAGTTCAGCCTGTGTAACTTCCTTAAATGTTTTCAAGTTCTACTGTGAACTACTCTTTCATGCAGATGAACTCCAGCTGAATGTATGTGTAAAAGTGATATTTTACCCATGTTGGTCTCTCAATATACTTCCAAATGCCTTCCAAATACTGAGTTTATCTTTCACTATTTATAAATGGTACTTAGTTTTGTGACTAATTAGATAAAGATTACCGTGACCTCATTCAGTAAGATCCTGTTTCAAATCAGGACTCTGTCATGTAAGTATCACTACAGACATATGACAAAGGAGTTTGGGTTCTAAACTTTCACTTCTGGAGATGTACGGCAGGAAACACTTGCCAAAATATAAATACTTGTTGAAATCTGGGTTGCAATGGGACATTTGAGACAGTACTGAGCTGGCAAAACAGCATGGGAGGTGAGGCAGACCTGTACCATTTTGGATTCTGAGGTGCGACCCTATTGGGATATCCTCAAGAAGTAAATGTCACGAGGTGCCTACACTTCAGAGGCTGAATCCCTCTCCTAGTCGACACATCTGAAGAGATGAATCCTACAGGTAGATTCCTACAACCACATTCAGTTGCTTAGATAAATGGCATGTAGAACCACTTGAGATACCTACGGCTATTTCACCAGCTTTCCACCTACCTCGTCTAGAAGGTGCCACCCTGTTTCAGGGTATATCTTCCAGTTGCCTCCATCTGAAACGGCTCAAACATCTACATTCAGACACGTGAAGTTAGTACTTGTCTCACCTGTGACAACTCCATGGAGATATCTGCATACATCTTAACTCCCCAAAGAAATCACAATTTGATTTTGAATTAGATTCAACTTTTGCTTTTCATGGGGCCACACAAAGCATTTATATTCTAAAAACAAACATTTCAAGACAATGTCAAAATAAAGCAGTTTTAATTTGAAATTTAGAAATTTATAAAATATTACCTACGTATGAGTTTTCGTCTGTGTGTACATGTTTGTTCTGAAGCCAGATTCTGTGTCTTCAGATCTTTGAACAGATATTAGAAAGAAAGCAAGCCATTTTTTAAATTAAGGAATAAAGATTGGATCACTCCAAACCAGAAGAAAATTCAGCTTGAATTCAACTAAAAGCATAAGGGGAAATTAAGACAGATGAAGACTTACTTTGAGTAATTTCAAAAAAAATGCATAGACTTTTAATTTTAAAATGGCATTTCAAGCTAAATTTGAATAACCTAAAATAAAACAAAAAGATTAAAAACTTTAGAGAAATCATATAATAAACCACAAATGCAATGAGGTGTTTAGATTTTTTTGATGAGAAAGTGACTTTTTTTTTCTTTTGAGCTAGAATGGGTTTTTTTCCCATGGGAAAAAGAGAAGAAAACTACACTGAAGAAAACTAATTATTATTTTCCAAAATCAAAACTTTAATATCTATTGAAGTAGGATCAAGAATGAGGATCCTCAGTCTTCTCTGTATTGCTATATATTCAGACAAGACTGTTTCTCCTTCTCCTATTTTCATTGTACTCAGAACCTCCTCCTCTATCCTCGTACAATATGTGCAGAAAATTTAATGGCTCTAAGTTTTAACAAGTGGCAATACAGCTATTATTCTATCTCCTGCATTCCCAAGAAGTAGATAGCAGTTCCAAAATGCCTCACAAAAGTCCTGATTACTCCTTGATTCTTAGCAAAAGACATAATTTGTTAAAAGTAAGACTAGACATATTTTTTCACACACTGTTCAATGAAAATTACCTATTTTCATTTATATAATCTTCATGGCAAGTATGATATATTCTATATTTTGCAAGATCGAATACTTCAATACCATCTTTCATAATATAATTTTTACTATATTAAAAATATAAATTACTGTGACATATTTTTATTTCTGCCAAAAATAAATTTTTAAACATAGATTTCCAGTAACTGGAAAATCATTTTGGTTAATAAAAGGCTTGAAGTACACCATCAAGTTGATAAAAAGAAAAGGAAACAAACCCTCTGGAAGATTACATTTTCATGATTTATCAAAATGCTATTTTGTTTCCAAGTTTCTCAGGACGTTTTCTTCATCTTTCAAAATTGTTTTTGAAATGGACTGTTTATCAATGAGAAAATAATACAGGAAGTACAGATTATCCTGTATATGTACCTACTGTATATGATATAATACGAGATAATATGGTTATGCTTAGCAATATATTTATATATACAAATGTAAATGTTCTGCAGCTCCCTTCATGGTAAATAATAATAAATAGGTGCTTATAGCATGCAATTCACATCATTATGAGGTAGGTGTCTGAAAAGGTCATATGGATTGCAACTAAAATTGCCCATTTCTCTCCTTTAGTTATAAAAGCCTGGAGTGACATACTTAGATGCATACTTCTGCAGTGCTATTTTTACTTGGTATTTTTTGAAAGTGACAAAGGTTTTAACAAGTAAACACCCCAAAATTTGAACCATTTAAAATTATTAGCCTTTTACGAAAAAAAAATAGTGTTATTCATGCCTTGTTATCAAAAAAGAGGTGGGGAGAAGTTGAGGAATGAAAATAACATGCTGGAAGACTTCCTATAGAATTCAGCCTGAAAACCTTCAGCTGTAGTTCTCAGCAAGGAAAAGACTTGAAATCAGTCCAGGCATGGATTTCAGCTTGGCATGCTCTGAGATATCCTCTTTGTTTGTTGTTTCCATAGTAATTGCATTCCAAAGTCAACTTATGTATAGACTCCTTTAGTCAAAATTGGATGCTTTATTTTAAATCATTCTGCTTTATGTCTTCTGCAATATTTTTCTGTAAAGGGAGAAACACTCCATGCCATGCATTTGCTTATATTTCTGATAATGCGGAACTTTTCTTTCTGTCTGTAGAAAATATACTGTTCACTGTTAGATGAAAAGGCTACTTATCTCTTAATATTGTTTCTATTTCAGAGGTTGTCTAGAAATATAACGAAGATTAAAAAAACAACTGATACTGCAGGAATCTGTCTCCTCTGATTTGTCAGTACTCAGAAGTATATAGATGACACAGCTTGCATTTAAAAATTAAAGCATTTATCTAGCCTACTTCTTTGTAAGGATGGTTCAACTCCTAATATTCTGTGATTCATATAGAATTGATGTAAACTTATCAGTACAGCTGAAAAAATGCATAAGCAAGCTAATTTTTGTGATAGATGTCTTTGGCAACTCAGTCAGCAACTCAGTCAGGGCTATTTTAATTTCTGTTGGTTTTGAGAAATAGGAAAATATGTCAGTGAAGCTGAATACAAAGCAGTGCTGTACTGGTGGGGAGCACATGGCCTCTCTGCTGGGTTCAAGGACCACTCAGGCTTAGTCTGGTGAGGCCATGCATGGTTAAATGCAAGGTTAAAAATCACCTTTCTTACATGCTTCAGATGTCTGCATCTGTGCTGGTCACCTTGTCTTTTCTTTGCAGAAATGGAGAGAAATTGGCACCTTCTGAAAGTGATTAAATTGAACTACCTTGGTCATCTATTTTAGGATGAAATTACTGCACTAATAAGCTGCTGGCATTTCCTCTGAAGGAAGCCCACTGTTACTAGCTCAGGTCTGGACAAATGAAGTTAGGGCAGATGAGTTCCACTTGGAGTTTCATTCATTTGTATTTACTCATTTATTGCATTGCTATATAAAGCTCGGCATGTAATATGCACTGTTTCACTATTGGCAGAAAGCAGAGCAGCAAGTATGTCAGAATTTTTCAGCCATGAGTTAGTATCAGTATGTCTAGATTTTACATGAAGGAATAAATAAAGGTGTAATTTGTCAACTGTCAAACATAAAACACTTGAATAATTAAGATAAAACATCCAGCACTGACCACATCTCACAAAAATTTTAGATTTCTGCAATGTAGATATTGTACAGCTGAGCAACAGCCTCCCATAATAATAGACGGAAAGCAGTAAGTACTTCATTTAGGCTATTTTAGGTATTTGCTTTGCTTTAGGATAAGGTAGAATCATAGAATCACAGAATGTGTTGGGTTGGAAGGAACCTTTAAAGATGATCCAGTCCAACCCCTGCAGTCAGCAGGGACATTGGCACCAGATCAGGTCCCTCAGAGCCCTGTCCAACCTGGTCTTGAATATCTCCAGGGATGGGGCCTGCACCACCTCTCTGGGCAACCTGTGCCACTGATCTACCACCCTCATGATGAAGAACTTTTTCCTAATCTCCAACCTAAATCTCCCTTTTTCTAGTTTTAAACCATTACCCCTCATCCTATTGCTCCATGTCCTAGTGAACAGCTCTTCCCCAGCTTTCTTATAGGCATCTTTCAGGTCCTGGCAGGTCACTCTAAGGTCCCCCCAGAGCCTTCTCTTCTCTGGTAAGGTAATTTATATCCTAAAATTTTCTCCTTTACAGAAGAGTTGAGGTTGGAAGGGACCTGTGGGAGTCATCTGCTTCAACCTCCTGCTCGAGCAGGGACACCTAGAACAAGTAGCCTAGGACCACGTCCAGGTGACTTTTGGATACCTCCAAAGAGAGCAACCAGTGCCAGTTCTTAGTTACCTTCACAGTAAAAAACTGTTTCCTGATGTTTAGAGGGAACGTCCTGTGCTTCAGTTTGTGGCCATTGCTTCTGGTCCTGTCACTGGGCACCACTGAGAAAGGTCTGGCTCTATTTTCTTTGTAATGACCCTGCAGGTACTTATATAAATACATTGATGAGATCTTTCCTGAGCAGTCTCAGCTCTCTTAGCATTTCTTCATAGGAGAGATGCTCCAGATCCTTCATCATCTTCTTGGCCAGGTAGTTACATATGTTTAGAAGAATTCAATGTGTAGGGCGAGCTTTCCATTGAAAACAATGAGGTTTACTCTGTCCTTTTCCTTGGAAGAATTTTTTCTTCATCATAGTTTAGTCCACCAGTGAAGACAAATGGTTCTCCTGCACATAGAACAAAGATAAGTTATTAACTGAATAAAGAGTGAGATAGACACATGCTGGAAATGTGACAAGTTCATATGTGACGTGAATAAACTCTCAAGATAAACTAAATGAGGAGATGGAGAAAGTGGCAATGATACTGTAATCAGCAGTTCTGCTTTATGTTCATGAAAATTTAATTTTGTTATTGATGTTAGTTTTGCTACAAATTCTCAAACACTTTAAAAACAGGCTTTCTCTCTTTCAACCTCATTTTCTTTATCTGCCAATAAAGGCAAAATATGTAATTATATGTGATACCAATAAATTAACCATTTGCAGATTTCTGTGTGACATGAAGCTCAAGATGATCCACACAGAGATATGTTGATCACACTGAAATCAAGTGCATGAGAGGACAGTTTTAAAATGTGACTTGCCTGCCAATCAGTTTGATACTTATTAGCTTTTCCTTATCCTGTGCATGTAAATAAATCTATTAATAATTCAGCCATTACAAACTCTGGGAAAAAAAGAAAAGTCATCCATAAAAGTAACCCTCCTGCAAAAAAACAGTCACCCAAATAGTAACGCTGAAGCCTGATATTTTCCAAGCACTGAAATAGGAAACAGGAGATTTGCCCCCATGAAATGAAGACATTCCCAAAAGTAGAGCAGAACTGACACTTACTTCTAGTTCTGGAAGATCCCAAAATATCAGATGTAGAAAACATGAGACATCACTCTATATAGAAAGGCTACAGGCAAATGTTTTAGGAATTTCTGAGTTTTGCGTATTTTCCATGAGGGAATCTGATATCAGTGCATGGCATTGTGGCAGAGTTTGCTTTTAAGTACAATGTGCAAAATAATCCTGAAATACTTAAAAAATAGACTCTTCAAGAAAGAATTCATACAAAAAGGGTTGAAGTTCAACTCTCTGTTTATTGCTATATGTTCATTTTTGATATAAGGGGCAATTAAGATTAACCATACACACATTGTCAGCAATTTTCATGCTATGACCCACTTTTCATGCTATCCTCACCACTCCTGAGTGGCGGCACCGTCTTTGGTCATGGTAGGCACATGCTATGGGGATGAATGATATTGCCCTACAGTTTCCACATGTTTAAAAGCATTTTACCTAACATGATGTTAAACATGGCTTTGTTTTCTGTCAGTGGAAGTCCAAGTTAAAAATAAACTTGGCTGTATTTAATGCTAGATCACAGTAAAATTTATTAAAATACACAAATCTTCTTCTCGCAGACCTTTTTTGTGTCTGACACTGAATTTATTTTAAAAGTGTGGCAATTCATTGCTGTTGGTGAGTCAGTCCAAATCTCTCTAAATGCCCGGTGCAAACATCAGTGCAAACTTTGCACTGATCAGTTCAAAACACTTTGCATCAGTGCAAACCACTAAAATTTCACTGAAGCAATATCCTTTTGCCACACCACACTGTTTTGTACCAGCTTGTTTTCCATAACCAGTCCCATACCCAAACACAAAATAGCACCTATGCATCTAGAATGTAGATAAATGTAAATAATTAATGTAGATAAATACTTCTTGCAGGGAGATAGGCACATTGCGCCTATTGTATCTGAAGACGGGCAAGTGGGTGATAAAAAGATTCTGATATAAGCACGAGGGCTTTTACTATTTTTATGTGTTCTTATAAAAATGTAAGGGATGGTATAAAGTTCCCTTTGGGAACCCAAACTGAAATCTTTGCTTCTCCCACCTCCCAAGTGATCTGCCAAATCTCTGCTCTCAGAATTCAGTCAATCCTTCACAATTTCTGAAATTAGCCTTTCCCCTCGAGACTTTCAGCATTTTACTGGATTTGTTTTTTTGACAAAACCATACTTTGACAAAAGGATTTAATGGTAAAATTGCTCAGGCCAAGTCCATTCCTGTGACTAGGAATAATTCAAGATTCCAATCACAAGAAGCTCTTACACTTACACCAGAAATATTAAACTTATTTCTTCTTAAATAAACCTCTTAATTTGTCTTAGTTAATACCTTAGTACTCTGAACTTGCTCCTTAAACTATTTACTTTTTGTATCTTCTGCATGTATTTTCTCTGGCTTGAGGAGAAGAAAGGACTTCCAGGAACATACTTCACCATTCATTTCTTTCAAGTGTCTTTCTAGGTACATAAGCTCTCCCAGGACAAATGGTGCATAAATAATGTTTATAGTATTCATGTGAATAACCTTTATAACCTGTTTTGTTGACTACAGAATCTATTTTATTTTTATTCAGCTCTTTGCTTTTACTTTTGAAAAATTGATAATAGGCCTATTTTTCAATCTGTAAAATAAACCCCAAATCTAATTTCATTCTCCTTTCTAATTACTCCAATATTCTTGATGTTGAGTATCAAGGAGATATGTGTTGCAGTATTTGCCTGCTCTGCAGTAGAGATCAAGAACTGTCTAGTGACATTTGTGCTAAACCTACAGCATCCTATTGACTATGTGCATCTGCAGCCCAGAAGGCCAACCACATCCTGGGCTGCATCACAAGAAGTGTGGCCAGCAGGGCCAGGGAGGGGATTCTGCCCCTCTGCTCTTCTCTGGTGAGACACTCCCTGCAGTGCTGTGTCCAGCTTTGGAGTCCCCAACACAAGAAGGACATTGAAGTGCTGGAGCGGGTCCAGAGGAGGCCACAAAGATGATCCAAGGGCTGCAGCACCTCTGCTACAAAGACAGGCTGAGAGAGTTGGGTTTGTTCATCCTGGAGAAGAGAAGGCTCTGGGGGACCTTATAGCGACGTTCCAGGACGTGAAAAGTGCCTATAAGAAATCTGGGGAAGAGCTGTTCTCTAGGGCATATAGCAATAGGACGAGGAGGAATGGTTTAAAACTAGAAAAGGGGAGATTTAGGTTGGAGATTAGGAAAAAGTCCTTCACCATGAGGGTGGTAGATCAGTGACACAGGTTGCCCAGAGAGGTGGTGGAGGCCCCATCCCTGGAGATATTCAAGGCCAGGCTTGATGGGGCTGTGAGCAACCTGATCTGGTACCAATGTCCCTGCTGACTGCAGGGGTTGGAATGGATGAGCTTTAAAAGTCCCTTCCAACCCAACACATTCTGTGATTCTGTGATTCTATGAAAAAAAATGAGAAAAGTTAGAAAAGTAATTCATAATTCACCTTCTTTGTGTTACTCAAAACTGTCAGTTATTATCACAATCATTGTACATTACTGTAGAAGGATTTTTTCCCCCATTTTCCCAGATACTTAATGTCTTATCAAGACATTTTGTTCTTTATTCAGAGAGATTGCAGCATGAGAAACTAAGTTTCCTATCTGCTATTTGCATTGAAGTAAGATTGAATGTCAAGTTCTTATTTATATATTTATTTAGCTGTGGATTAATTAGTGAAGTTCTACAGAGAAAATCAAATTCAGTGCAATTTGATTATTCATTATAGTCATTATTTGGAAGGGGGAGAGAATCAGACTACATCTAATATTTGAGTCTTTTGTGTCGCTGAGCCTTTGAGTATTGTCAGACAGTTATGGAAGGTTAATAAGATTTTTTTGAATTCTGAACAATGTATGTCTTTTCCCCTTATCTTTCATATGCTGTAGAGAGGTTTAAATTAATAGAAATGTGAGTGGAGCTATTATAATTGCCTATTTTATTATCTGCATTTTCTCGCTGTGGTGATCTGGGACTGAAGAACCGCATGATCTTCTCCACTCTGCTGAGCTGGGGAAGCCAAAGGAAGGTGTGTGCAATCTTCCTGCAGGCACATTGGACTTGCAGATCATCTCTTTCCTGCCCATTGCATCATGGGAAGCCCCCCACTTGAAAATCTTGCCATAATAACCAAATATACAGTTCAGGAGATTAGGGAACAATCGCTTTCCACAGCTTTCCTCCTGCCTCTGAATATCATGGAAAATGTCTCTATTTTGCAGTCTCCATCAGCCTGGTTTTATCTGATTTCCTCCTCCAAACAGAGTTACCAAGATAAGGAGGTTTCAGGCAAAGGAAAAGCTTCTGAGTTTAAGAACCCATTAGCAATAAAAAGTCATGATGTTTAAGGGAGTTCTGTAAGGTATCTGAAAGCCTACCCAGTCAAGCTGCTTTTCAAAGCCAAAAGATGTAATTATTACTGCAGGTTAGGATAGTATTAAAAGGAAAAATGCGAAGGCAACATATGAGATTAATTTCCTCTGTATATATTTTTTTCCATTAGAACTAGCCTTATTTAATCACATTTTTGAAGTTTTGTTCATTTTAAAAGGTATTCTATAGATATGAAAAAGTCAGCTATTTTTTCTCACCCATCAAGTTTTGATTTACTTCAACATATTTCTGGGGTATAGAATCATAGAATGGTTTTGGTTGGAAAAGACCTTTAAGATAATCAAGTCCAACATATTAGAACAACTGTAGCATTCCCTTCATTGCTTTTAAGTATCCAAATGACTTTTTTGGTAGTAAGTTAAAGGACCAATTTATGAATAAAATAATGTGTGCTGAAATGTAAAAAAAAATATGCATGTGAACTGCTTATCTGATGTACACGTCCCTCTTATATCTACAGGTAAAGGCAAGGTTTCATAGAAACTCAGCTGCTCTCTGCTCCAAAGAGGCTATGTGAGGTGACCTCAGTCTCAGCTGGTTTATACATACATATCTATCCCAAATTCTTCTGTCATTCCTTTTCCAAATTTATTTTTTGACACTGTAAAGCTATCTTTGCCTTAGCACCAGGAGCTGCTGAGACCCACTCTGTGTTACGTGTCACTCTCATGTTTTTTAATAGTCTATTTGATGATCTGTTTTCCAAAGCCAACAGGCAACTACTAGGAATTTGTATTATTCTTTTGTGTCTCTGCAGAGCTGGATAAATGGAGCAGGACCTGTTTGTGAGGAAGGCCTAAAGGCACTCATTAGACACAGCTGTTTCTGCAGAGAAGACAAGCAAGGTGGGCAGCCCAATAGGAACATTCCCCCTGGTCAACCTGCAGAGAGTTCAGTTTATCAGAGGGCACTTCTTTGAGGAGAAAGATTATAGGTTTTTAACTGCAAAAGTAAGACTCTGCAGTTGACTGAGACACAGCTGTGGGGTAGCTGCCACAAGGCCAAAAGATGCAGCTTTGCAAAATGGGTGAGCCAGTCCAAGAGACCTCCAACAGAGCAAAGATCGGACTTGCCTCTCCCTTGGTTGTTTTCATCAATAGTTTTGCATGAGTTAGAGCAGTTGTCTGACCCCTCAGCAGGCCAGTTCCCCTTGGAAAATAAGCAGAACATTAACTCAGCAAAAAATGTGAATAGTTTCCTTGTAGGATGCTGAAAAACTTTCTGTGCTTTCAGCCTCATTGAGCTGTTAGATGAGACAGGGATTTCCTGAACCAGTAGGCTATTATCCACCCAGTTAAACCTGGGCCCTAGCCTGCTATCAAGGCCAAATTCACCTATCAGCCACACAGTAGTAAAAAATTGCATGATACTTTTCCTCTAAAATTTGATAGAAAGGCATTCAGACGCACTTTAACAAAATTTCCACTCTGCCCAACATGTTTCTGAAAGCCAGAAGCCAGGCTGCCTTTCTGGAAAGAGCTGAAAACAGAAGTGAAAGGTAAGCAGAATGTAACAAAACTATAGAAAATATTGCTTCAGCATCACCCTTAGGTGCTCTCTTTTCATCAAGACTTATAGATACTGAATAAGCTTTGTCGCCTGCAGAAAACCCCAAATCTTGTTGATTGCAGATTGATAGGTTAGTAACTAATTTATTTTCAGTCTATAATGGGGAAAAACTGCCTTTTGTCTTTCACTGCTGTCTCTATCCTTTTATTGCTCTGATTGCATCAGAGCCTCTTCTCCTTGTTTTAGAGTGCAGATCAATCCTTGTTTTAGAGTGCAGATCAATTACATTTTTTCATGCTTTTAGATGTTTCTTGTAATATTTAACCTATGTTTTCAGACCAGTTTGAATAATTATTTTCTGATGCACTAAGCCTGTCTCTAGGGCTCCCAGTATCAGATCAAAAACACAATGGCCACATAATATAAGTACTGATCCAGTAAAATTCACTGATTCAATGTTATTAAAACAGATTAACTTTGTGCCAGCAGAATTTGTGACCGATCAAATATCACTTGTTCACACCTTTATGTTTTTGCTACAACAGGTATTTCTCCTCTTTGCATGCAGTATAAAGCATAAAACCATAGCACTGGACCTATCTTCTCTGACTGATTCAGCAATTCTGAGATTGGGGATCCATGCATGGACCAGGTTGCATTAGGATCAGTATGGAGGTTGATCCACTGATGCAAAGATTTCTCTTCTTATCCATAATAACACAAATTTAGCCTGGGAAACCAATTAAGCTAGTGAAATCTTTCAGCAAGACTTCAGGCCTAAGGCTGACTTAGGTGGCAAGAGTGTTTTGAATTGTTGCACAAGCCAAGCTTAATTAAACCTTGCACTGAATTTCAGATCAGGGGCCCAACATCATACTCATAACTGACTTTGCCCATGGTTACATCTATCAAACCATCTGGTATGCTGCTCCTGAGTTAAAAGTCGATTACATACAGTATTCAGAATCATTTTTTCAAACTGAGATGGTGCTACTTTCATACATCCAAATGGGTATTTAAGCCTTTTCATACCAAAAGGTGTGGAGGTTGTGGGAATTTCTAGTCTGCTTCCTAGTAGAGAACTTTGATTAATAGGAGTGAAATTAGTGAAATCCTTACTCTCTAATTTGAAACTTGATTTTTTTTCCACCTAAGAATAAAAAGTTGATTATAAATAGAAATTTACTATTTTTCTCTTCCTTGTGTAATGTTTAAATGCTGAATTGCTTTGTGGCTCCTAATGATAAGCAGGACTCTTCTTAAACTTCCCTTCCCTATTTATCACTAATCAGGAGAGATTTTTTTCTCCGGTTTTGGCCACAATGTACTAACTATGACACTTGTCATCGTCCTACATCTACTCCTGTTTTCTTTCTCCTGAGGGCCAGGAGTCAGATTTGGCTCACTGACAAACCCCTGATAACTCCCAGGTCATGGGGCAAGGGAAAACAATGATGCTTTGTCCTTCTGCTGCATGAAATGCAAGCTCAAGATACAGCAAACATCTGAAACCAGGTGCCTTGTGCAGCGCATGAGGGTGCTGATGCTAAACAGCAAGTAACTGGTGAGGTTCAGAAAGCACAATCTCAGCCCACTGGTTTGTAAGATTGAATCTCCTGGCCGGTTAATGGACTACCTTCCCTTCCATTTGTCAGTACTCTCTCATTGCCAGAAGGTTCCTGTACTCATCCATCTCATATAACAATGTATTATTCTTTTTATTTTTCTCTTGACAGTTTTTCTTTCTACTGCGACTGAGCAGCACCACCTTTTTCTGTCTAGCCTTTGTTTCTTCTCAGGTGTATACTTGACCTAAAATAATTACAAATAAAAATTATTCTCCATTTTCCAGTCTCATATTTCATTTTTTCCCCACTCAGCATAGACATCTGGACTTTAAATTCCCCACAGAAATCCTAAAAAGTGTTAACAAGCAATATTAACTTGAACTTGGACTAGATGATCTTCAAAGGTCCCTTCCAACCCAATACATTCTATGATTCTATGAATATTGAGAGACGCTTTCTTCACAGTGTCACCCAGCTATCAGAATTTTTAAAACCCACTAGCATTAATTGCAACTTTGGTTGTTTCACTATCAGCAGCCTAGAATTGAAATTTACTGTGACTTTTAAAAAGAAGAAATTATATTTTGAGGAAAAGCCCGGTCAGATCTGAGGAGACCAAGAGTTATTTTTATGAGGTAATATGAAGCACAATTCAATGCCATCACTTAGATTTTAGGTTGCTCTTTTCCATGCAGCACTACAAGCTTGGGAAAGAG
>NW_010179411.1:22243-30964 GCF_000695765.1 Mesitornis unicolor
CATGCAGATGTAGAATCATAGAAATATAGAATGGTTTCAGTTGGAAAAGACCTTCAAGAACATGGAGTCCAACCATCAAAACAGCCCTGAGTCCAACACCAGACCATGTCTCTAAGCACAACATCTGCTTGTCTTAAACATCTCAAGGGATGGGGACTCCATGACTTTGGTCATGATGGGCAGCCCCTTCCAGTGGTTGACCACTCAGTAAAGAAATTCCTCCTCATATCCAATCTAACCTTCCTCTGGTACAATTTGAGTCCATTCCCCTTGTCCTATCACTGGCTACCAGGGAACAGAGACTGGCCCCCACTTCGCTACCCTCTCCTTTCAGGAGCTGTAGAGGGGATAAGGTCTCCCTCACCTCCTCTTCTCCAGGCTGAACCCCCCAGCTCCCTCAGCCACTCCCTGTCATTCAGGTGCTCCAGATCCCTCCCCAGCTCCATTGCCCTTCTCTGCCCACGCTCCAGCCCCTCAATGTCCTTCTGGGAGTGAAGGGCTCAAAACTGAACACAGGATTTGAGGAGCGGCCTCACCAGTTCCCAGTACAGGGGAAGGATCCCTGCCCTGCTCCTGCTGGCCACACTATTTCTGATACAGACCAGGATGGTGTTGGCCTTCTTGGCCACCTGGACACTCTGCTGGCTCCTGTTCAGTCACTGTCAACCAACACCCCTAGGTTCCCCATATGATGGCTTTTTTAGATGAAAAAAGGAAATAAAGAAGCACAAGAGAGATGGAAAGTCCTATGTGACCTTTTTAATGAAGATAATTTTGCCCAGATGCAACATACATGGTGTGACTCTCATGTTTCAGTGATTCTTCAGTCACACATTGGAATAGGTACAATTGTTTAATGCTCATGGCTGTTGATAAATGGAAAGTTTTATTTCTCAACTACTGTCTAAATCACTGACAGTTATTCAAAACTGGACTCTGCTCAATAGTAGGTCAAAAAGGACGTGTGCTGCTCCTCAGTCACATTCCTCTTTCAGAGTTTCTCCTTTATTCTGCTTCACAGGGGATTCCTCTGTTAACCAGCTGATCCAGAAACTTGAGATATGAGAAGTGTCAAGACCTGGATTCTATTTTTTTAACATTGAACATAGAATCTCATTTGAATACAAAAATGGGATATTGAACAAATTCATGAGTATGCCTGTCTACCTAAATATATATTTGAGGGTTTTTACGGTTTGCTCTAAAGCAAGCTTTTCCCAATAACTGTAACTTTTCAGTGAATATTAAAAATATATCTCATTATTCTCAGAGATGGGTCTCTTCTTATGTATAGTAGTTTTGCACTAGACTCCACAGGAGACACAGTAAATGAAATAAATTTCAGAGGTTTCAAAAACAATCAGGCACAGAGAAAATAAAACAAATCAAACAAGTAACATTTCTGTAATGAAATCTGTTTTACAAGCCTAGCACAGAAACCAGGGGAATCAGTCACATAATAGTAAACATCAACCTGTCATTAAAAATACTTTTTGAAAAGGCAATTCATGTTTTTTTGGCCTTTTTGCCTCAATCTCCCCCTTCACAGGCTTCCTGGCAGCAAGACTTGGGATAATCTCCTGGAATACCTGAGGCATAGGAGCCAACAGGATTAAAGCACCTCGTGCGCCTCATGTGATGACCTGCTGATCCCAGCAAAAGACATTGTTTCCCAGCAATGTTCTTGCTTCATCTGCCCATGCGTTGTTCCTGCCCTGCTGGGATTCTCCTAAGTATAATGAAATGATTTGCGATGCTTTTAGTAAAAAAAAAAATAAAATCAACAAAACTACACTTTCTAGTAACAGTGATAGCTGAAGAAAACAGTGGATAATTCATGTGTAATTTGCTCAGAAGGAAAACAACTGCTGTCCCTTTGCTTCAAGGGGCAATTTCAAAGGATATATGGATTCTAGGTGGAAAACTATATTTTTTTCTGAAAAGTTGCGGCCCTTGTGAAGTTTCTTTTCTGATGGAAAAGGCAGCTTTCACTGAAATATAAAAATGCGAAGCCAAACCATTTATGCTGGTTCTGCCCTATGTTCACACTTAATCTGACCGTATTTATGTCTGTTTCCTCTTAAAAAAATAGATAGTTCCCCCCAAATAGTTTATTTTCCCATTTTTAGGTTCACTGTGCTTATTTAACTGATCAGATTCTTCTTGATCTATTTTAAACAACCATTTACTCTAAAGCATATAATGAAACAAGGAATTTGAAGAGACAACAATTGTTTCTGTGTCCAAATTTTAATTTTACTTCCTCTCCAGTTCCCAGAGAACAGTCATGTGCTAGGCAGATGAAAGTTTATAATAAATGCTTGTATTTTGAAACCTGTAGGGAGTGGGGAAAAATAGTCACTTGGCTTTCACCCAGAACATGTGATAATCAGATTAACCCTGAAGTGTATTTTGTGTGTAAATGCACCCAGGGTAGGAATGGGGAAGGACATTGGAGGCTACAGCATAGGAGAAGTCAGCAGTGAAGCATTCCTGGTGGAGGGAAAGAATTTCTTTCCCACTCGGGACTTCAGAGGGGCCAGAGAGAGCGCTCCATGCAGTGAGGTGTGACACCGATGCTCTCCTGCTGCTCCATGAGGATGTCACTCTTTGCCATGGGTTTTTTGCTCGTCATCCTCCAGCCGTGCACTGGGCAGTTTCCCAGAGCCTGTGCGAACACACAGAGCTTGCTGAGGAAGGAGTGCTGTCCCCCCTGGGATGGAGATGGGTCCCCTTGCGGGGAGCTTTCCGGCAGAGGGTCCTGCCAGAACATTCTTCTTTCCCAGGCTCCGCTGGGACCACAGTTCCCTTTCTCAGGGGTGGACGACAGAGAGGACTGGCCCTCAGCATTTTACAACCGGACGTGTAGATGTGCAGGCAACTTCATGGGATTCAACTGCGGGGAGTGCAAGTTTGGTTTCTCAGGACACAACTGCACTGAGAGGCGACTGAGAACGAGAAGAAACATCTTCAAGCTCACCACCAGTGAGAAGGACAAGTTTCTCGCCTACCTTAACTTGGCAAAGAACACCCTTAGCCAGGAGTATGTAATTGCTACTGGCACGTACACTCAGATGAACAACGGCTCCAGACCTATGTTCAGAAACATCAACGTGTACGACCTCTTTGTGTGGATGCATTATTATGCCTCTCGAGACACATTCTTAGGTGGGTCAAACATATGGCGGGACATTGATTTTGCCCACGAAGCCCCTGGTTTTCTGCCTTGGCACCGGGTCTTTCTGCTGATGTGGGAACAGGAGATGCAGAAGTTAACAGGTGACGAGAACTTCACCGTCCCCTACTGGGACTGGCGAGACGCAAAGGACTGCGCAGTCTGCACTGATGAATACATGGGGGGCAGACATCCCAACAACCCTAATTTACTCAGCCCAGCATCATTTTTCTCCTCGTGGCAGGTAAGGACAGGCCAATGGGAATGGAAAGGCTGATTGTGCCAGAGTCATCGTATTTATATAGGTGATAATGTCTTATATCTCTGAACTATACTGTGTTGTTCTGACACTGAGAGCTTCTAGACTTTTAATTCTTTGTGTTCATTACTGCCACATAGCCTAAAATACAGTGACAAGGGTCCACTGACCATCACAACAGTAGCACCAGTGCTAGAGTTTATGATTACGTTGGTATAGATCAATCTTTGTTCAATTTATTTCTGTAGCAACTGGCCCAATGAATGTTGAGGAGTTTTAGTGATTTATCAGAAAGTGAAAGAGACACAAGCTCCAGCACCTCTGTGATATTCTGGCATTACAAACCAGCAACTAACTGGGCTTGCTGGGCTGGTTTTACTGTATTTAATCTTGATTTGTGTCCTCCGAATAATATAGGCTGTGTATATACCTGTAAATTCAAGCATTCACAGATACAGTAACAGACCTATTTTAGGACATTCTGTAGCATACATTTTGTATATATTGACTAGTTCTCCCCCAAAACAGGTACTTTTCAGGGACCATTCCCAGGAGAACGTATGCATACAGACTCCCAAACTGGGTGGCTAAGATGATTTTACTGGCATAGACTGGGACTATTTCATGCCCAGGAAATTTCCTGGACACATTTACCAGTGTAGGCATTGCTATAAAATAGATATAACTACAAGCACGTTTTCATGCCATTTTCTAAGGTTCTGCTCGTTTCTGACAATATGAACTGGGACGAACTTAAGGAGATTGTGTTGCCAGAAGGTAACAGATCTAATGCTCCTCTGCACGGAGCTGAATAAAGAGTCATGTGAAAACGGTAGAAGTGTTAAAGTGGATTAAATTAAACTAGAATTGCGCTGGTTACATGTGTCAAGTGGAGCTATCATTACGATACATTGGATGAGATAACCAAGGTAGTAGGAGGCAGAGAGTACGAAGGAATCAGCAAGTTGTTAACAGAGCTTTCTGAAATATCTTAAGGGGTCAGATAGTTAAGTTTAGCTCATTTCTTCAAAGGTGTTATTAATCATATACAGAATCTTAGATTTTTTGCATCCTGGTAATTAGTATCCAGCAACTTTACAAGTAGTAATGAATATATTTAAGAAACAGACAGGTTTAAAACTTCCCATTTAATGTCAGTTCCCACCGATAAATTCTGAAGATAAAGACAAGTTTTTTCTGAAACAGTTTGCTTTAACAGATACTTTTGTATAATTCCAATAGGTGCAATAATAAAAATTGTGCTATATTCGTGTATGTAAAAGCATCAAAGTTCTTTGCTGAAGTTTTCCAAGTAATTTCTGAAAATGGGTGCTAGTCACTTATATTTTTAAGGCACTTCTGGAAATATTACATTTTTATCAAAATTTCAAGATAAGGACTACAATAACTTTACCTTCAAAGGGTATTATTTCCCTTTAACATCTTTTATCTATGTATATCTCTGCTGCCTTATCTAGAGAAGGAATGAAAGGGATTGAACAGCTCTTCATTCAGTGAGTTTGGTGTGAAGATGCAACACAAAATGATCTTTATTTATTAGTCTTGAATCCAAAATTAAACAATTTCTTTTGATGGAATAACTTAGTCAATACACTTCCTTCAAGTAGCACAAAGTAAGAGATCAAAATCTCACTCCAGAAAATCAAACGAGAACAAAAATAGCTTTAGCTTGAACCGGAAAACAGCCATAGATCTGCTGCAGAACACGCTGATTATCCAAGCTCTGTAGATAAACAGCAAGAGAAAATAAAAAAATAAAAAAGGGAGAAGGATCCAGAAATGTGAAGGAATTTAGACTTTTAATAAGCACTCAAAATAAAAAGAAGGCAGGAGAAACCTTTTGAATAACAGATCTATAATATGGTGTCCTTTTTAAAATTTTAAGTCTTCTTCCAAAGCACAACAAAATAATGCCTGCTATGTTAGCAAATAGTTATAGATTTATATAAAAAAAAAGGTTGAGTGCCTATTTGCAGAACAGCATCTCTCTTTTTTTTAAATCCCAAAAGAAAGGAGAAAATACTTTATTCCATTGAGAAGTTGCCATGGCAACATGGATACCCATGAATACATGCTGAAAATTCTTGCTTTTGCCTTACTTTTTCTTCAACATGCCACTGTTACCACTTAACCAAGCAAATTATCTGTCCACATTTTTCTCATGTTTATCACCTAAGTGAAACTTCTCATTCCTGCCTCTGGCTTTTTTTTTTTACCAGCAAAACTATCAGGAACCTTTAGTGTTTTTATTTGTTTGCTTGGCGCCTGTATTAGCATAGGTGGGAAGGATTTTCTCATGTTTTCAGTTACTTGTTTGTGATGATTCAAGTGTTGCATTCAGAATTAGGACTGCATGACACCTACTAATGCCTTACCAAATTTTGCAATTTTGTGCCGACTTAGCGGAAAGCTGTATGGGAAATTAAGGTCTTCTGTGACATTTTGAGAGTGTTTTGTTTTAGTGCCTGTTTCCATAATTATTCAAGATAATGGACTTGCTGAAGAAGTCATTATTACGCTTCACTTCAATAGCAGTAGGTCAAATTTTGCTCCAGTTCTGCTAATTTGGAAAAATAACTGAAGTCAATGGAGTTACAGATGCATAAAAAGTCTTCTAGAAATAAAAGCAGAATCTTTTTGCTGGTGGAGTCTGGGGATCCCCACAGGGTTCTAGAAAGAAAATAAATCAGGAGAACGCAAGTGCTGCTTTAGGTTTGCTATTGCAGCAAGCAGGCTATACCACCGAATTTAGCCTCCTGTATTTTGTCTCTCCAAAAAAAGAGTGACTTGAGAGAAGTAATTGCATAACATGGAGAGCTGCCTGCTCTCAGGTGTGCTGGTGTCAGCCTGCAGCCAGCTCTTTGTTGCGAGCACAGAGAATTTCCCTTCTCACTTCATTTCCTATCACCTCGCAGAACCACTTGCACGAATGCAGAGCTACTACAAAAGGAAAACAAGTTACACAGAAAAGGTATATAGTGCTCCTGAACTAATAACGATGGTACTTTAGATCCATTACCTGAAAATATGACTTCGTAAGAAATACAAAATTCAGCTATTCAGAGAGTTATTTAAGCACAGTTTATCAAGGAGATGTACTGCTAACTGAATAGTCTGAGAAAAAAATTTGAAGCATTATTTTATGTCCACCTTTAAAGACGGCATCGAAAATGCACACACCACACTTCTTGATTCTTAAATCAGCCAAAGTTTTACATCCATCTGCTTGTAGACACCCGAGTATCTCATGAACTCAATGAGTATGGATTTTATTGCAGCTTAATAGGTTTTGGTGCCAGGAACAGGCTGGTAAATTAAAAAACAACAGCCTAAATGGAGTAGGTAGCTGTAAAATAAGAGTTTATCAAGATTGGCCTCCTAATGGCATGCTTAAATGGATTATAAATTTGAAATATTTCCTATTACAAAGAGATAAGTCTCCACATGCCACACCTGTGCTTGCTCAGGAGTCACACAGTGTAAAAGATAAACGACTTTGGAGGTGTACAAATTAATAGCTGAGGCATTTCATAATAACGGGGTTTTGTCAATAATTCACCAGAAAAAGCAGCCTACCTGCAGAGGGATGTGTCTTTGTGAATTCGCAGTAGACATGGAGACAACAATGCTAACGGTGCAGCTTGCAGACAGCCAGAGAGCAGGGACTCGCTGTCTGCCAAACCAGAATGTGTTAACGAGTATTTCAGCAGTAATTGATAACAGTTTCCCACTCCACCTTAGCAGGGTTTTGAGGTGCTGAATGGGCTGTAAGTGACCCTCCAGTTCTGGACTGCCTCTGAGTAAAGAGATGAAACTCAGCCAGCTTTTGCTGAAGACTGAGAAAATACCTTGAAGGCCCTGGGTTTGTTTCAGTGCTGTCTGTTCGTGTTTGTCTCATCTCCTTTTAGCTTGAGTTTCACAGCTCTGCTAGTTAATGCATACTCCATGAGGGTCATACAGATTATTAATGACCTAGCAACAAAGATGTTTCTTAGAATTTCTTTGAAGCTTTGCTTTCCAAATTTTTTTTCTTTTCACTCAGTCCTCTGCCTGTTTTACCTTTCCATTCCTACTAATATTCAGAAGTACATGAAAAACCAGGTATAAATACACACAGTCTCTTAAAAATGTTTTGATCTGCTACAGATACAGAACCTTTTAAAGTTCGGCCTATAAAACCAAGGTCCCAAAGTACAGTTTGTTCTGTTGCAGGTTATTTGGGGGTTTTCTTGCATATTCCCAGTTTGGTGAGTAGAATCATAGAACAGAATCACAGAATCATGAAGGTTGGAAGAGATCTCTAAGATCAAGTCCAACCATCAACCCAATCCCACCATGCCCTCTAAGCCATGTCCTCAAGTGCCACATCCACCACTTCTTGAACCCCTCCAGGGATGGGGACTCCACCACCTCCCTGGGCAGCCCCTTCCAGTGCTTGACCACTCTTGCAGTCAAGAAATTTTTCCTCACATCCAATCTAACTCTTCCCTGGCGCAACTTGAGGCCATTTCCTCTTGTCCTATCACTGGTTACATGGGAGAAGAGATCAACACTTATCTCTCTACAACCTCCTTTCTGGTAGCTGTAGAGAGTGATAAGGTCTCCCCTCAGTTTCCTTTTCTCCAAACTCTCCTCTCTTTCAATACTGTAGAAAATTATTAATCACCTTTTTTCAGGTGTTCAAGTATTAGACATATTGCATGTCCCTGTGCGCACAGATGTACTAAGCCCAAAGCAACCACTAAGAATTTGCCACCAAAACCCCCAAAGCTTTGAATTTAAAAATAGAAGATAAAGAACTGGTGACTGCTGAAGGCTCCTGTAATGCAATTCACTTTATTTGGGCACAGTGGCTGGTCTGTGCTAGCCATCGTAAACTAAAAGACAAACGGGTTTCCCATTTGCGAAAAGGTGCGAGACAGCAGCGATGCTTCTGCACATTTATGGCCTGAGAAACGATACAAATTGCTGTGCTAAAGATCTCAACTGCAGTGCAATATTTTTTGCTGGGTGCTGCAAGACCCAGGAGCGAAGCTGCATATTCTGGGCTGCCATCTACTGGCGTTTGCTCTGCTAACTCCTTACATAAGCTTTTCTTCCGAGTACCTTCCTAACAATTTCCCTGGATCCGGTAATTTTAGGCATGCAGGAGAGCAGGCACTCGGTGCGGTCTGAATATAAGCTTTGTCCAGGGTAAACTGAGAAATTTGCTCAGGACTGTTCTGAAGGGGAACCAAAAAAATAATCACAGAATCACAGAATCACA
>NW_010179411.1:30977-54921 GCF_000695765.1 Mesitornis unicolor
GAATTAAAAGCAGGCGATGATGTGACCCATTTTGTGTGTGCTTTATGCAGATTACATCCGGAAAGAACCATTTATCTGACCTATGTTCTGTTACCACTTACACATGATGTGTTTGATAAAACAGCAAATTATATTTTCAGGATAGACCCTAATATTACCTAAATTATACCTTTCTGGAAAATAATCCTGACTAATTTTATGGACAGACTTTAATTTCTAGTTCAGAACAAATAGGAGAAGGACCAAGATAAGCATTTTATGCCCCTCATGTGGACATTTCTTCACCATGAGGTACTAGGTGCTTTATAGCATCTAGCTTCTTTTTAGGATGAAGTCCATTAGTCAGACCATTACTAAGGGCTACAGTGAGACATAAATGGAAAAAAAAATCAGCACTCTAACCATTTATATATTAAATACCACTGAAATGGATAAACAGAACAAAGGGGAAATGTTAACAAAGAACTTGCCTTCTTCGCTATTGCACTTCAAGACATAGGTCTGTGCACAGTACATAAAGATATTATTAAATACATTTATCTCGCCCAGCCTGAATCATCCCCCTATTTTCCTTCTGACAGGAGTAAGCTCTCTCAGTAGCACAAAACAAACATAAAAACAGCACTGTAGCTATGCTCTGTGTTTACCAACGTAGGTCTTTCCTTGTGTCTACTTCTTCTTTCTCAGTGGGGATTCTTAAAAGAGACTTCTTAGAGACACAGTCCTGATCTCAGTCCCTCTCAGACGCACATCTGGGGGCAATGTGCCCATGAAACTCTGCTGGACAACTACCTACAGCCTTCAAGGGCATCTTCATAGTTTTAACACACTATGGCAGATTTCAGCTAACAGAGCAGTCTCTAAGGATAAATTTCTCTGATAAGCTTTCTTATCTCCTCAAAAAAAAGATGAGAATAATTTATTCATGAGATTCATATTCATAGAAAACTTATCATTTAAGAACTTCAGATTCTTAAGAAATCTGGGTTGTATCACCAGCTCCGTCATGCGTTTTCTGTGAATTTGTGGTCAAATCACTTAGAAAAGGATTCATCTCATCTCCTTCCACTCTTTCAGAGGTTAGTCAGGCAGCAAAGCAACTTGCCTTTGGCTCTGTCTTTAGTCACTTCAGAGACACACCTGTGCCTCCAGGGTGTGATTCATCCCATCCTAGCGCGCAAGCAGAACATTAAGTTGAACACTCTTAATTTTGCTTTCTTTGCTAGCTGCAGTCCAGAGACAGTTTCTGCATTGATTTTTTTACACACTTTATTTCATTGACTTAGTCAATGGAGAGAGTTAGGCACCCCTAGAGGTAAGTACATCTCACGTACCAGACATCTGGCTCAGGAGGGCTGAATCACGCTCAGGAGATACCTTTCTCTCTCAGTATTGACTGCAGAAGTTGTCCTAAAGTGTTGCTTCAATCTGGCAATTTGCACACTGTTAGTGCCGATGAAATTAATCTCCTATTCACTTCCTCACTAAAGGAGGATCTCATGTTCTACCACCCCATTCACAGCAGAAAAGGTTGCTTTCACTCACCTTCTCCTTCATTGTTTCGGTCCACGAAATAGAATCATAGAATCCCAGGTTGGAAGGAACCACAAGGATCATCTGGTCCAACCTCTCAAGGTAAAGGTATAGTTTAAATGAGAGGTGTCAGCACCCTGTCAAGTTGACTCTTAAAACTGACCAAAGCAGGGGAATTTATCACTTCCCCTGGGAGATTATTCTCATTGATCTCATGGTAAAAAAATATTTCCAGAAAAAAATTTCTCTGGAGTTCAATCAGAATCTCCCCAGAAGCAACTCGTGTCCATTACCCCTCGTCTTTTCCATGTGACTCGACTTTTCCGTGTGAAAAGGGAGTCTTCATCTTCTTGGTAGCCACCCTTCATGCACTGGTACATGGTAACAAGGTCCCCCCTAAGCCTTCTCTTCCCAAGGGTGAACAGGCCCAGTTTTCTCAGCCTTTCTTCATATGGCAGGTCTTTCAGTCCTCTGATTATCCTCGTGCCCCTCCTCTGGAGCCTTTCCAACCTGTCCGCATCTTTTTTCTATAGCAGGGACCAAAATTTGACACAGTACTCAAGGTGTGGTCTGACCAGCACTGAGTAGAGAGGGATAATGAAAGAAATGCACCTCCAGGATAAAATGAGTCTGGAGATTTCAGTTATGTGTTTTCTCCTGTGCTGTCTCACACAATACTGATATCTTTTCTTTCTTCATATGATGCCCTCATTAACCATATTGATTGCCTACTAACCACAGAGTGTTTTGAAGGGATCTCTGGTGGCTTTGAGTTTCATTTGTTTTGGTGGTGTTTTGGGGGAAAAAAAAAAAGACAAAACAAAAGACAGCAATTTTAGTTCAGAGCCTCAGACTCACCAAAAAGGGACATAAACCAAGTTCTGAGAGTTTTGAGCCACTGTTGCTCTGTTTCGTTTTCACAGACCCATCAGCTGTACTGCTACACACCCACCCAACCCTCTACTCTAGTCTGTTTGTCTTTGTGTCATTACATTTTTCTCCATTCTTCATGTCAGGCAAATTTTTGAATATAGAGTAGAAATTTGAGTTAGTACTTGTACTGACTCTCTGTAGGTTTACTGTACCAGATTGAGACAGTATTTAGTATCTGTGTCCATCTCTCTGTTTAAAGTCTTTTTTCCAAAACCCATCACGGCAGTATCTGAGCTTATGATATACGTTCACCCTCAAAACATTCCCAGGAAGTAGAGCAGTGTCTTTTCCCATTTTATACATATAGCATCATCAAGACGTAGTGAAACTAAGATCCCATTTAGTCTGACAAAGCACAGACAGATGTTTTCAGAATAAAAGATATTTTTTTTTCATATTTCAAGTCAACAATTCCCCTTCTTACTGTGTGGGTAGAAAAATCTGAGATGATGCATTTGTTCAATAGTCTAATGAATCCAAAAAACCTCCATTTAGCAGCTGCAGCAGCAGATTTAATTCCTTTTGTGTCCTGCTGCATTGGTAGGTAACACAATTGAGCCTCAGTGAGTTTTCAAGGGCATGAATGAGAATTGATGCCTTAATTCACATGGGTAGTTTCAGATACAGACTATGTATTATTTCAAAATGTGCACTGTAGTACGGGGGTGTCTTCTATGGAATGACCCAGTTTATATTAAAAGAGTAAATAGAAAATTTAAAAATAAATATATATTCTTGCAACAAGCTTATTACATTGTACATTTTCTTTGCTTCTTTAAAAAAAAGTAATTTAAATACCTCTTTCATTTACTTTTATTTTTTTACAACTGCAACTCTGCTAATAGGAAGTGTTTTATACAGGTAATTTGTACTCGGCTTGAGGAGTACAACAGCCGGCAGGTTTTATGTGATGCCGCAAGTGAGGGACCTATACTGCGAAATCCTGGGAATAATGATAAATCAAGGACCCCAAGGCTCCCATCTTCGGCTGAAGTTGAATTTTGCCTGTCACTGACACACTATGAATCTGGATCCATGGATAAAATGGCCAATTACAGTTTCCGAAACACTTTAGAAGGTAACATGTTTCATTGTATTATGCCATTTCCATCTGTAAATTGATTTCTCTGGGGTTAGAGTTTTTAAACTCTGGGCAGTTTGAGCTGATTTCATGAAGTGCCACTCAAAATACATTTTCTCCTTGAATAGTAACAAACAGAAAGAAACACATTAAAGGCATTTGATAAGAAACTAGAAACTGTAGACTAGATCAGACCCTAAATTCATTTATCAGGAGATGTTGCGTCCTGCTATAATCAGTAGCACTGCATAAAAGAACATAATCTAATAATTTGCTTAAACATGATTGTAACCACATCCATGTGGGTTACAGGTTTGCCCTGAAACTCACCATCTTCCAGAGGCCAGACTGGACACCAGGGGAGAAAGAGGATGCTGCCCATTGGCATGTGATGACTACATGTCTATTGCAAACTTGACAGCAAGCTTCTCCTCAAACTCTCAGGATGAGGGATTAAGTTATGCCCTAAAAGTGATCCTTAGTATATTTTCCAAAAGAATTCATTTATTTATCTTAATTATTTAACTTTCCAACCTGTTCTGAATGCTCCTAATTTGATAGTCAACAAGGCTTCTTTGCTAAAAGGAATAGTTATTTTTAATTATCTGTCTACCCAATCTCTTATGAATCTTGCTAAATTACTAATAAACAAGGATAACAAATAATACATTAATCAATAAATGTTGCTGCAGTATAATTTATCATCTGAATCAAATGGGATGTGCTTTTATTGATTTCTCAGAGATTGTCAATATGAAGGAACTGTGCAAGGGCCTAAAGGAATATAAGAATTGGTGTGAGGATAAGAAGCGCAGTATTACTCTTAATGCAGTGTGGAATGGCATAAAACTTTCTCTGGAAAAGCAAAGTGAATCAGTTTAGAATCAAAGAAAGATTAAGGTTGGAAAACATCTGTAAAATCATAGAGGCCAACCACCAACCCAACCCCACCATGCCCACTAAACCATGTCCCCAAGTGCCACATCCACATTTTTCTTGAACACCTCCAGGGATGGGGACTCCATCACCCACCCTGGGCAGCCCCTTCCAGTGCTTGACAAAAAAAAGTCAAAGAGAGTCAAGAGTTAGAGTTATAGACAAAGAGAATCAAAGAGAGTCAAAGAGAGTTAGGAGTTGAGAGTTAGAGTTTCTGTTCTAAAAACAGTCAAAAAAAGTGGAATTTATCTGCTGAAGCCCACAGAGAATCCAGAAAGTAATCAACTCAAGCTCTGGACATAGCTGTGCTTTCTACCTTTGAAAACAGGAAACATAGGAAGTATGGGAAACAAAAAGTTGACATAAATGAGTAGAGGTTGGCTCGCATTTTTCTTCATAGAGTATAAGAATAGATGCAAAGGGTGGAATAGGAGAGTTGAGAAAAGGGAACTGAAGTAAACAAGTAATGAAATAATAATAATAACGTCATGTGTCTACTGTTGGAGGCAAAAACAAAGGCACTGTCTGTGGAAGTTATGCAGTCACATATGGGTTTTCTGAAACCTTTCCTTTCTTATAAATGGCCTGGTTAGGTTTTTGTTGTGTACAGATGCCAAACTTAAATTGCCAGCTTGTATTTGTTGTACCAATTCCTTCTGCATGATGGCATTCTTACAAACCTGTTAACACTCCCTGTTTCCTAACATTTACTTCTTTTTCTAAGCAAAAAGCTCTTCAATACTTCTTCGCTTGTTTGCACTAGTTTGTGCCAATACACCTAAGGTCAAATTCTAATCTCTCTTAGAGTCAAAGTAAATCCAAAGTAAGTCCATTGACTTTACTGGAGTTACACTAGATTTACAAAAAATTACCAGAACCAAGGCAATGATCATAATTAACTAGCTCCTGATTTACACCAATGGGAGATTTGCTCCTCAGTCTAGTTCTGTAATGGAAGATTTCTTAGATATAATTTATAATGATTGATAGATAATATAGATAATATTGATCTCTTAGAAGAACTTATCACATAGAAGAAACACTTCTCAGCAAAACTGTATACTCTTCCATTTTTCAGTGCACTAGAACAAAGACCCCATCTTTTTACCCAGCAAAGGGTAATTGTTTTGAACAGATGCCAACAATGCGGGCTGAATCTGTGTTTGACTAAGAGAAAATTCTGCTAGAGAGACAAATTATGTCACTGAAGAGTAGCCACAACAGCCATGAGCAGCAAAGGTCAATACTGCTCAATAAAACAACACCCCTCTGTAGCTGAGCACACAGGTTGTCCTCTCTGGGACAGGACAGTTTCTGTTTTGACTGGAGAATGGCAGGTTAAAAGCAGTTTGCACGTTGCCCCTTGAAGTGGAAGCAATTATTTGAAATAGGATTTGTTGAATTGTGGCCCAAAATGGGAAACACAGTTGACTTCATCAGATGCTTCATAGATACAAGAAGAGAACAGAAAATAAGCCTAGCTTATAAGCAGCAGGTGAGATAAGAAATCGATTAACTGACTGCAAATGAAATAGTTGGGCTTCTGCTTTGTGCAGTTCAGTTTTGGTGTGACACCTTGAATGCTACCTCCTGAGTGATGACTGGAAAACATAGAGTTTTCTTTATGAGTGAATTCCACATATGAAATTATTTTATTCACTTCAATTCCAAATGAAAATCAGTGCTTTCTAAGTTTTGCACAAAGTGACAAAAGAATATTTTTTAAAAAAATCTAAAACTCCGTATCATTTTCATTATTCATGAATTAAGTCAAGACACATGGTATCAAGTCAAGCCATGTCATAACATTCCACTGTCTGTCACAATTCTGTATCATTACTACTGTTTTTTCATGAAATAATGGAATAAAACAGCAAACATTTCAAAATGTATTTTCATTTTAATAGGATTTTTTTTTCTGAAATGAGTATTTTCATCTGGAAAATTTTGCTCAATAGTTTCACTGTGATCCGTATAGGTGATGAAAAAATGGTTTCTCAAAATGAATTTTGCCAACAGAAAGTTTCTAATTAATAATGTTTTAGCCTACAGCCAACATCCCTCACAAAGCTCAAACTCTCAACATCTGGGTAAATTTATGCCACACATTGAGAAAGTTCTGCAAAGTTTCAGAGGTCCATTACTAGAGAACTAGAAAGATTATTCAGCCCAGACCACAGTGATGCTTGACAAGAGTCATTTTAAGAAAAAAAAATAGATAGTGACATGATCTAAATTAGATAATAAAAACTTTCATTTATTACAGCCTTCTAGGCCAAATTCTGCCGATCTTGCAGTTATCTCACTCTAGAGACATTACAATGATAATAATTCTTGAGAAAATATGCAAGATTTAACACTGAATAATTTCCTGTGAGATTGCCAATGGCAGAAAAACTCCACTAACATAAGCTAGAAGATCACAAACTTCAAAGACAAGCAAGAATATGGCCTTAAAATTCTTATATCTATACCTTCCTATTTTAAGGTAAATGCATCTGACTTAACTTCTCTAAATTGAGAAATCCTTATTAAAGAAAAAATCATCTTCAGGGAAAGCGGGACTAAATATATCAGCCAGTTGAACTCATAGAATCATAAAATCATTTAAGTTGGAAAAAAACCTTAAGATCATCGAGTCCAACTGTAAACCTAACACTGACAAGTCCATCACAAACCATTTTCCTAAGCACCAAGGCTACACAGTTTTTAGATTCCTCCAGAGATGCTGACTCCACCATTGCCCTGGGCAGCTTGTTCCAATGCTTGTCAACCATTTTGGTGAAGAAATATTTCCTGATATCCAATCTAAACCTCCGCTGGTGCAGCTTGAGGCCATTTCCTCTAGTCCTGTCACTTGTTATTTGGGAGAAGAGACTGACACTTTCCTACCTCCTTTCAGGGAGCCGTAGAGGGCGTTAAGGTCTCCCCTCAGACTCCTCTTCTCCAGTCTGAACTCTCCCAGTTACCTCAGCCGCTCCCCATCATTCATGTACTCCAGACCCCTCCCCAGCTCTGTTGCCCTTCTCTGGCCATGTTCCAGCCCCTCAATGTCCTTCTGGGAGTGAGGGGCCCAAAACTGACCTCAGGATTTGAGGGGTGGCCTCACCAGTACCCAGCACAGGGGAAGGATCCCTGCCCTGTTCCTGCTGGTCTCACCATTGCTGATACAAGCCAGGATGGCGTTGGCCTTCTTGGCCACCTGGGCACTCTGCTGGTTCGTGTTCAGTCTCTGCCAACCAACACCCCCAGGTCCTTCTCCTCCAGGTCCTTTCCAGCCACTCCTCCCAATGCCTGTAGCATCCATGGTGTTGTGACCCAAGTGCAGGACCCGGCACCTGGCCTTGTTGAACTTCATACAATTGGCCTCAGCCCATTGATTCAGCCTATCCAGGTCTCTCTGCAGAGCCTTCCTATCCTTGAGTAGATCAACACTCCCATCCAACTTGGTGTCATCTGAAACCTTACTCAGTGCACTCAATCCCCTCAACATGCAACATACAAAGCAGTATTTTACCTTTAAAGTCTCTGCTGTCCTGACCACTGGCTTAGAAAGTAATACAAAAATAAAATTTATCTTGTAAGAAAAACAATTTTGCCATTAAAAAGAGCACCTGCAAAACTGTTATGAATAGCTCAGTGATTTTAGGGAAGCCACAGATGTTAAGCAGCACACCAAGATAATCGGAGGAGATAGGACTGTTGGAATGGCTCCTCCATTCCCATAGCACTGAATGCTGCTAATACTCTCCAAGCTCTGTATACAGTCTGCTAAGCTTACTTACAGTGCTTCAGTCAGTGGCAAATGAGCAACTGAGGAAAAAGCTACCTGCTTTCAATACATAAACCTTTGCATTTGACTGATTGCACATTAACTTCTGTGGTCTCCATTATTAGATTGTAATACTCACAGTTAATAAATTAAATACTCTATTAAAAGACACGGACTGGACCCAGCTGCAAGTTCATTGAGAATCACCTATATATTATACCAAAAACTGTTAGGCAGCCTTAATTTTGAGTGGCATCTTTAGCTTCTCCTATAATAAACTTTAGGCTAAAACCCCATCAGATTTAATTTGGCCAGTAAAGTTACTTCAGATCCACTGAATCACTGTTGCTGATTTACAGTGCTATTGGAAGGAACAAGATCGGGTTTATTACCTCTTAAAAATGTGATCATTCTCTTACTGAAATCACTGGTAAAACTTCCATTCACTTCAGTGATGTATGACCTAAAGGCTGTTTCTAACGCACCATAATTAAAGAAGGGTTTAAAAGGATGTCTGTCAGCTCCAGCTTCCTGTATTGGCAGATGATTTAACAGCTCACTGCCACGGGAGACACTGAAGATATAGTCTCCATCCACCAGTCAGTCACTCTCCCTCCTTTTTTGGTACCAATACTGATTGTCATCATATCCTTACATGAAATTCTCTGTGTCAGTATCCTGGAAAACACCTGAGATCCCAAACTCCAGGGCAGTTTTCTGAGAAAAGAATAAGACCCAGGCTAATAAAATAAAGTGACACCATATTGTAGTTTTATTCCTATTAACTTTACAATTTGTATGGTTTTTCATAACAAGAAATCAGATATTAGAAGCTCTAATGTGCATGGCTAACAATGATGTTCCCTTTGACACTGACCGAATGCACCTCAGTTATCTGGGAGCTGGAGCGTGGAGTTGCTAAACCTGTCCCTGTTACAGAGCTTTTGATTATTAAGATAAATTACTCATATGCACATGTTCCATGAAAAGTTGTCCAGAGCCAAAATGAGTATTCTGTAGACATATTTTTAATGAATTATTAGATCAAGTGATTTTTGCAATGATTTGCAATGCATTAAGAAATTTTAACAAGTATCCCAAGTCTGATATAAAATACCTCACCTTCTGCCTAGATTCTGCGTAAAGTTTCCCTTGAACATACTTACAATGCAGCTAAATGTAAGTGGAAGAGTTGATTCAGAATGACATAGAGGTAGATTATTTTCAGTCACTATTCACTGAAATTTCCTGCTATTACTACGTCACCTAATCCAAATGATCACGCACTGTGGCTATCAGTAAAGCAAGCCAAAAGTATTGCCATTGGTTCTGGCCAAACTCTCAATGCACATCATTCTTCATAGGTAATATTTTATTCTGCTGTTTCCCCTGATTGACAGCCAGGTAACATAGCATTCAACATCAGACTAAGTTCTGTGGGCAAGATTTTCCCTTTGAGAACTTCTGCCCATTGCTCTTCATGTCACCACACAACATTTTTAATAATCCTGGTCCACATCTGATGTGCTTTAAACCTGCAGTTGTCTGTAGACATCACTATATTCCTTTCTCTCACCTAAATCCAGACTCACTCCACCTTGAAGGCTTATAACTTTCATCATAAGCCAACTCTCCCTCCACCAACTGTCCTGATTATGTTTTCTACTCTGACTTCCCTTGAATTTCTCAAAGTCTTTGTCATACTGTTACAATCATAAAGATGGATGGTCATTATGGTATATTGGTTTCTGGTTGCCACAGCTATGATTTGATCCTTATTCTAATTAGCAGTGGTTTTATGCCAGATGTTTTTCCCTTGTTTGAAGGGGTTAACAGACAAGGCAAAGCCTGATGAGGGGATTCAGAATGGCAAAACGATGCAATCATTTTACACAGAAGATTGGAGTCCCAGTGGAGTCTGAACTAGATCTCCAACTTTACAGAGTGTGATTTCTACACATAAGGCATCTCCAGCCACATCTCAGTTAATACTTTGTGTAATTCAAAGAACAAAGCAGTTGGTACTGAGGACATGAATTCTGTCTCACACCTGAGGGCTTCGACAAGGAAAGGGTTCTTTTGCACTAGCTCTAGTTCAGTCTCATGAACTGCACACCCACTGATAATAGGCATGTTTTAGATTTCCTCCAAAATGAACCCAGCTTGCAAAGTCAGAAATTACCGTGTGATGCAAATTACAGCATGAAACAGAAGGACTGTTGGGAGATTCGCTTCAAAAGCATAAAACTGATCCTCATTCAAATGCTAGCTCTTGGTCCAATTAAGTAAATAAAGCAAATATCCAAAGTGCATGAAGCATTTCCAAAGAGAAAATCATAGAATAGAATCATTTGATTGGCAAAGACCTTTAAGATCATCAAGTCCAACCATAGCCTGCCCACTACTAACTCACCCCTAAGTACCTCATCTCCCCATTTTTTAAATCCCTCCAGGGATGGTGACTCCACCACTGCCCAGGGCAGCCCATTCCAGTGCCTGATAACCCTTTCAGAGGAGAAACTTAATATCTTTCTTTTCCCTGCCTTGCAGACCTGATAAGCTGCAACGATATTGGGAAAACACTGAGGATCAGCACAACAAGCATATCATCTACAGACATTTTTATTTGATTATTAAATTATAAAGATGTTTTTATATTTCTGCACCATGTTTTCTCATCCTGTGGCTTACAGAAATTGTGAGAACAAGACATCTTCAAGAACCAGATCAAAGAGAGAGAAGAGAGAGGTTTTTGTAGCATGGTTACATAGTTAGGTTAAGAAATAGATTGGGAGGACAGCACATGTTTCTGCTTTGATTCTCCTGGAAAATCCCAGAGAAGGGTCAGATGGTTGAGTTGACTTTTATTAGGAGTCCTTATGTGTAGAGGGGAAGCTTGGCTCTCATGATGCTGAGAAGGGCCACCAACATCAGAGCTGAGTTATAGACAGGCTATCAAAATAAATACTAATGGAGAGGCTCATCTTCCAGTATTTCCTATTTGGGAGTTGGTTTGTGCGACCCCTTCTCAAAGCCTGTATTTTAAGTGCCCTTGAAAATAACACCAATCCACAGACCTTCACCCTGCAAGTCTGTCTGTGGAGGATTATTGGTTATCTACCAAATCCTTCTATAAAGATTATAGCTTGTATTGTGTTGGCCCCTAACAATAAAAGAATGTGTTCTATAGAGACAAAAAATATTAAATGACTGATTATATGATGAGATATAATAGCCTGTTTTATCTTAGGAAGCTGTAAGTATAGAGATCAAAAATGAAAATGAAGTGACTAAATTTTACCAATGTAAATGAATGTACACGCAAAAATGACTGTAGGGATTACGTTGCCTTTTAACAGCCAGACACAATGGACAAAGAAATTTAAAAATATAAAGCAATTAAGCAGTACATTTGCTGACATGCTGCACTAGCTGCATGGCAGGAGTTTTAATTTAGCTTATTCTCATTTCATCTTTGCTATGCCTTTGAAATACATTAGCACTTCTTTACGTGTTTTCCTAAGCCCTTGTCTAAAAAGCTGAATGTAAATGAAGTGAGTGTAGGTACTTTGATCTTCAGTCTTACTGGAAAAAGAATTATACACATTGTCATATCAGTATATGTTTTCCTGTTGAATATATAGGCTTTGCTGATCCACAGACGGCAATAGCAAACACATCTCAAAGTGGTTTGCATAATGCACTTCACATCTACATGAATGGCTCCATGTCCCAAGTACAAGGCTCTGCAAATGATCCTGTCTTTTTACTCCACCACGCATTTGTTGACAGGTGAGTTTAATTCTTCTTAGTAAATCTAATTTATTTGGTGCTTTTTATGGCTTTTCACTTAGATTTCAAACTGTAAACATTTTACATGCCTTTACATTCACAACATTTTTAGACATGTACAATTGAGCTCTGCTATTGTTTGAGAGCAAGTTTCTTTCCTAATCCATTTGTATGTTCACTGGATTAAATACAAGTTGAAAAGTTGACAAATGCATTCAGCTTTTATTACCAAGGTAAAAATAGTTCTGCAGTGATGTCATAGTGATTATTATATATGGATGTGTGTGGCAGGAAGTTTGGACCAAAAGTGTGTGACTCATTTTAACACAACTATAATCAGTTGGACAATTCCTTTACATTCTAAATGTCAGTGCTGTTTTGATTTCTATTCCATAAGGAAAACCCTAGTGTGCTATTCATAAAGAAGAAAAAAAATCCCTATTTCAGCGTGACAAACAAAATTGTGACTGTCTTTTGCTGAAAGAGAAGAGCACAGCTGTGCAGAATGAAAGGAAAGCAAACAGAAGGATATTGTGTTTATTAATAAGAAAGGGTAAGGGAGCACAGTTTTGCAATAAGACAGGGGAATTTCCACATTAAGGACAGCTTTCCAAGATTTAATGGTGACTTTAAAAATTTACGTGTCACTGTAGCATATGTTAATGGATACAATTCACTGTGGACTGCATTACATCAAACTGGGATGACTAAAGAGCTATAAACCAGAAAGTCAGCAAAGCAAAGGACTGCAAAAGCCACACAAACAACACTTGTAATGGAGCAGTCCGTATTTTCTTACCAATCTTCCTCTACTTTCCCACCATGCACTGACTGTGATGTAGCTATTACAATTCTTAGAAAAAAGGGGCATTAACCTGTACAAACTTTTGGGACTTTTAAATAAATTTGTATGCTCAGAAACCTACTGACTGAGACCCTGCCTGCATGCAACAAGGAGTTTATTTAGATGAAAACCATAATTTCATTTATTTGGGACACTGAGGTGTGCAACACAGAAGGGATGCAGATTATATCTTGCAGACATCATCTTGCAGTGAAGTTCTCCTGTTTCAGGGAGTTCACACCAAAACTCTTGTACAAAACTTTGTCACATTTAACCAAAAAGCTAAACGGTGCAAAAGACAAATTCAAAGTTGGAATTTTTCCTCCTTAGTTTATATATTTAATGAGTCTAACTGTTATATTCTTCATACTTTACCCATTCAGAAACAGGACACCAAGTCTAATCAGGTCACCCAGGCATCAGTGGAATGGTTCCTTCAAAGGGTGACCCTCTTGTCGTCTGCTCCTACTACTGCAGGGTATAATTAGCCCTCTGGAGGTGTCAGTTTTGTAATTCTTCTCTGTGAAAAGCTTTTCTTCAGAACATTTTAAAAGTTTAATTTTGTAGCTTAGCTGTGACTCAGCATATCCACCCATTGACTGCTTGACAGGATTGGATGCACAAGGGTTTCAGGTGTGGTTGCAGCTTTCAAGTTTGGCACCTGGAAATTAACTTTCCAACATCTAGGTTATTAAAAAAAATGGATCAAATGAATATTCAAAGAAGAACACAGAAGGGAAGGCATTATGCTCTGCAATATCAAAAGAATTATTTTCCTTATATATTCACACTTATATAAGACTTATGCATCTCATAGCTCCCACTCATTGCAGGGCTTAAGTAGCACCTTGGTCTTCATGCTGACCTCTCTCACAGAGGAATTTCAGTAATTTATAGTCATTGCAAGCTCCTGGAAATACTTTTCGTAACTGCTGTGTGTACAGGATTCAGTACACATGGATGTAAAAAAATTATAATAATGCTGCCTTTTGTATAAGTGACAGAAATGCATTAGCATGATTAGGGTTACTAAGCAGCCTTATCCATGACAGATTAATCATGCTTTTAGTTATAATTAATAAGTAAGTGACTGATAGGTACATACAGTACATTTGAAAAAAAACCCCTCTTCCTCTCCTACTTTGACTTTGAAACTGAGGGACTGCAAAGAAGTTCTTTTCTGAGAGGCAGGTGAGAATATAAAGAGTATCAGAAACAGCAGAAACAGTCCCTACAGCAGCAGAAGCACCTTTTTGGGTCCTTATCACCTTTTCTCATTTAGGCAGAACACTTTCGAGCTGATTGCTACCACTACACTGAGTCAATGGGTTTTAACTACCTTTTTAACTACATCTGCTGCCAAGGACAGCATCTCTTCCAGGCCTTGGTGAGGACATGGAGAGTTGTGAGATATGGGGTTGTTGGCAAAGGATGTAAAAAGACTTGACACCAGTGATCACAGTCTGGGTTGGGGACAACTCAGAATCACAGAATCATTAAGGTTGGAAGAGACCTCTAAGATCATCCATTTCAACTGTCAACCCAACCCCCACCATGGTCACTAAACCATGTCCTGAACTCTGTGTCAAGAAATCAAGAATGGTCCAGCACTTTGGGCATCCATATAGGACCCAGCAAAGGGATTTCTCCCTCCACTGCCAATCCCTTGGGTGAAGCTGAGTGTGTGGTTTGCTCTCCCAAACTCACATCTCCTGGGGATGTGTTTGCTTCCTGCTATTCAAGGTTGAGAGGTGCTGAAAGACTTTTGAGGAGCTGTTGATCTGAGCTTCAGTGAACCCATCTGTAAAGTGGGTGATATTAGATGCCTACGCAACAGGGACGCTGTCAGGGTAAATGCATTAACGGCTGTGAAATGCTCAGTTACGACCATAATAGGAGTGATAGAAGTAAGGCAATAGATCACTGGAACTGATTTTACATGGAAACATATGGTACAGAGGAGGATAAACAAGTGTATACGGAGTCTGCTGACAGGTGTGAGCCAAATGTTAGGAGCTGCTTTCCAAACTGAGCAACAGTCAGAATCCCATCTGCTACCCTGCAGCCTGATGCACAAAATGAGGGAAGGATGGATGGAGCAGAAGTGTGGTTGAGGTCTCACAGGTGAAAAGCAAAGCATTTGCTTACAAATACTCCCCTTTGGGTTTTTTTAGGTCATTCACTTTCAGCAGTGCAGAAGTATGAAGGTACCCAGGCAATAGCTTTCTTCACAATGATAAAGCAGGCTCCTTGACTTCTTATTTGCTAGACAGAAGACTTGGGGATCAAATCTCAGTGCTTGGTAAAAGCAGGTGACCACTCTGCAAATTATTAATTGTTAATATGAATGGTTAAAAAAAAAAAAAAAAGAAAAAAAAGAAAAAAGATGCAACAAAATATACACTCAGCAAAAATGAGAGCTTTTTTAGCTCTCTGAAGCATTTCTCTTAATTGCAAATCTCTTTGCTATTCAGATATGCTCTACAGTCAGCACAAGTGAATGACAAGGGAGGAGTCAGCCCACTCAAGCTGGAAGGAGCAGCTGCATGAGCAGCAAAAACAAAGGCCCAGGGTCCCACTGCAGTTCACTGGGGTCTTCTCTTTGCTCTGAAAATAAATTCCTCTGTGTCAACCCTTTCGGACCTGCCATACCTATAGCCATGTAGTACCTTCAGCTGTACTCCCTGCACATCCATCCTCTGAATGTTTCTTCCATCTTTTTTCTATTTTTTTCTGTACCTCTCCCCAATTTGACTTCGACATCCATGCATCCACCCCAACAGTTGTCCTTCCAAATTTCAAGAAAAACTAAATAGTAATGGGGAAAGTAAGTTGCCATTAAAACTCTCCATGCTACTTTATATCTGTACAGCAGCTTATGCAATAGGGCCCCCATTCTCATCTCATTTCTAAGTTCTGCAGCAATGGACAGGGTTTATTACAATAGTAGGGGTTACTTTCAAAGGCCCTGATTTTAGAACAAGCAATTTAGGACTTATTATACAAAATAGGGCGTAGACTTTCAGTGTCTTGTACCTCTAAAGCCTAGTCTTGTCAGACTATTTGTACAGCTAGACCTAGACTGTAATTTCTAGTGGTGTCACCACTACAGGACCATTTTCTCCAGCTTTCATGAGTAACCTCAGAGTTCAGAATACTGCTGCAATCATTGCATAAGCCCACTGCTCTGACCAGGTGTTCCTGTTTATACCCTTTGCTCTATGTCACATCAGATGAACTAACGGTCTCTATTTTCAAGGCCCTTCATCCCAAAATCATCCCTCATTCACGTCTAAGGAACTCACCCCTCCAGTAAGTTTGTGATATCAATCTCTATCTTACATCTGTTTGGCTTTCAGATGGGTCCCTCCATAGTTCTTCTTGTTGAGATTGGTTTATCCTATGCATCAACAGATTCAATCACCATTCTTCGACATGACCCTTGCAGAAAAGCTCGGACATTAGGCTGAAACCTTTGCTTAGTGGGTGGACCATTGTGGTCCCACTGCATGGTTGCCTCGTTCTCCTCCCATCTGTTTGTATCTATCTGTTGTGCCTAAATGATAAGCTCTATCATTAAGGGACTGTAATTGCTCTGGTCTGTGCAGCACTTGGCATATCCTTATCCTCTGGCCATGGCTTTCAGGTATCAATGTGAGCAACAGGAGATATCAATTGCTTAACTTACAATTATGTGAAATGACAATGACAAGAGACAGCTGAACATCTCTGCACTAATCTTGTTGGTTCAGTTACTCTTTTGCTTGCTATCACACAGTTTTTTGCATCAAAATGACAAAACTTTCAGGGTAGAGGTGTCTTTGTGTGTGTGCATGTGCACTCTGCTAAAATAATAATCCAAGTCAAGCATTAGGTCATGCAGGGAAGGGATACACTCATTTACAGCCACTTAAACACATGCACGCTTCCAAGCAGGTGCAGGAGAAACTCTCCTACGCATCGGCTTCAGAGCCCAATGAAAATGCCACAAATTCTGCCTAATCAAGGGAAATGTCTCCATGCTCTTCAGCAACTTCAGCTGCTGTAGACTCCTCTGCTGCAGGCTAAAATAACCCCTTCTGCTTCAGCGGCGAGCTGGAGCTGGCAGCTTTAGGAAATGCCAAAATGTGGCTTATCTGAGGATCTAACATTAAAATGTTCCTTATCACACTGCTTATCAGTAAAATGTTAAAATGTATGGAGCAATCTGTGAAAAAAAATATTAGAACCATGGATCTAGACAACCTGATTTGCATGCCAGCAACCCCCCATTCTCTAAGCCAACTTTATGGACATTTTCAATCTCTGCAGACTCAATGGACTCACTTTCCTGTCAGTCCCTTCTCCATCCAGTCCAGAAAAAAAAAAATAGCATTGTGTTAAAAGTGATTTTGTTGGAAAATACTTTAACAAGAGGAAATTTGATTTTCACTCCCAGGAGATGTCAAAATAAAAGCTTCTTTTTTTTACTCTGTTTTTGAAACAGAACATTTTCATTTTCTCTTAAATGTAGTATCAGGGATTTTTTTTTTCACCAAAAAATGGCATGAGGGGAACCAAGTTGTTCTCTCGTTTTGAGATGTTGACAGGAAACAAAAACTTTTTTTAGCAGTTAAAAACTCTTTGCTTCAAGTATTCGGAACATTCGGAGTGAAAGCATTCAAAAGGAATCATTAGAAATTCTTGTAAGGCAACTCTAGGTTTCTAGACTTGTTTAATACATGAAATAAGATTCATTCCTTACCCTGAACTGTCTCCAGTGGGAAATAACACGGAGAAAACATAAGACCGAGGAAGTATTATTCTCACTTGGTGTATGGAAACAGAGGCACCAAAAAAAGTGACTTAAACACAGCTGAGATGGAGATTGTAATACAAAGATATTATCAACTAATAATGAAGCAGTGTAAAGATGGTGAAGTCACTGCATAAACACTAAGCCTATGATTAATTTTCTCCCTTGATATGGGCACAGCAAGACTCTCACTTCTTTCTGGGGTATGTTTTAAAAAATTGATGACACAGCCTGAAAGTCCTATTTTTCTGGAGCTGAATGAACTATGTCTTGGAGCCACATGAAATCTGTTGGGCAAAGGCAGGTCAAGAGGCTGGTATTAGCAATATACCTCCTCCCACAGTGACAGTAGACCCGTAGTCCTTTTGCATCGTGTCAACTCGTAAAGCCAGTGCATGAGATGAAGTCATCTCCATAATTGTCCCTGGCACAAAGGTGAAACACAGTTAAAGTCCTTCCATTCAGGGAAAGCATGAGCATCACTGAACCCTGGGCAAGCAAAGATGATGAGCAAAGACCTCAGGATTTGCTACTGACCCAAAGGTGTTTTGCACCATTTCCAGAACACAGCTGAGATTATGGTGTGTAGCAGGACAGCCCTTAATGCTCCCGAATGCTGCTTTACCTCCTAAAATATTTTGCATTTTTCCAATATAAGTTTTGGTATCTGGCAGCTGAGTGAAATCTTGTGGAAGCTGGTGGGTGTTACAGTCATTTCTTACTCTAGATACATGTCCATAACCTTTAGGTTGCTTTTTAAAATTAAACATTTGGATTTTAAGGTGCTACTGCACAAAACAAAACAAAAAAAGAATGATGTTTACAGTGTGGCAGAGATGGGCGTGGTGGCATGGTGTCACTGGAGGCTCTATGGTTTCAGTGGGACTGCAAATACATGCTGAATGCACGCAAGATTGATAAAGAGGGAAATAAAAACACTTCAGAGGCAGACAGGGAAGGCAGCAGGAAGCCAAGGACAGCTGGAGAAGCACTTAAACATGATTTTTGGGGAATAGCAGCACAATATCCAAAGAAGCCTCCATAAACCATTCTATATGTCAGGCTACGAATAGTGAGGACCGCTGTAGAGATCACCCTGGCCTTCCAGAGAGCTCCCTTGGCACCTGGGCAAGTGAGGGCATCAGCATCAGAGCTGAGGCACCTCTTTGGATTAGTTCACTCAAAAGACTTCTTTTATCTCTGCACAATACCCAGGACACATGGTTTGTTCACACTCAAGCTCAGAAACTGCTACAATACAAGCACCCACGACACATGCAATGCTTAAGATGTATGACCCATTGCTTGTGTATGCAATAAAACTGAGCCTGGGAAAGTTGTCTCCCTGCCTCCAAAGCTTTCAGGGGAATTAATTACATTTTTGCAATGCATCCTGGTTGATAGTTGCCTATCAGACCGCTTCTCCCTATCTTGCATGTATTAGATGGCCCCTGCCAGGAAAAGAGCCCCTATTAGCACACACAGCTACATCCCATTAGCAGCCTCTGTGGCACTGCAGCAAGATGGTCCAGCTCTCAATCTTTTCTGCTACTTAAAGAAATCACCTCAATACCAGCAGCTGCTGTGCTGGAAGCCACCATGTCACAGAAGCCAGCTCTGTTTTACCAGGAGAAACATCAAAGGGAGAAAATTGATCTCCAGCAGAGCATTTCATGTGGGGATGGGCCAGGAGTGACTTTGGTCACAAGCTTTACTGGCACATGCAGACTCCTATGAGAAGTATGAGATACAGAGCACATCAGTATTGAGGGGGTGGGAATTTTTTAAAAATAAAAGCACGGAAGGATTTGTCTTAATTTTCCTTCTTTTTGAGGATGTCTACAAATGTGCAGGAGGACACACACACACACTCTGGCACCGAACCAGAGCTGATAACCTTCCCCTCTTAACCTCTCAGGCTTAGTAGCGCATTAATGCTGCTTGATGGAGCTTGTTTGATGGAGCTGACTCACTCAAAGTAGGCTCAGTATGTGGGCAGAGTGAGTTCACATCTACTGCAAAATACCACATAAATATATCCATGGAAAACAGAGTGTAAGTGGGAAGGTTGGGGTGTTGCTGAGAAACAGCTCCCCAGTATCTCTCCTTTGATATCGCTATGTCTGGGGCTGAAAGACAAATCATATGCCGAGATACTGAAGTTGGACTCTAATATCTCTGTCAGTAAGGCTGGGCAGATTCTGATACTGCAGTTGCAAAACACTCAAAGGGATGCAGGGACACACCAGAGGTCCATCTAACCTGTGTCATGGCTAGAGTGGTGTCCAGAATCACAGAATCACAGAATCATTAAGGTCAGAAAAGACCTCTAAGATCATCAAGTTCAACCATCAACCCAACCCCACCATGCCCACTAAACCATGGCCCCAAGTGCCACATCCTCGCGCTTTTTGAACACCTCCAGGAATGTGGACTCCACCACCTCTCTGGGAAGCCCCTTACAGTGCTTGACCACTCTTGCAGTAAAGACATTTTTCCTCAGATCCAATCTGACCTTCCCCTGGCACAACTTGAGGCCATTTCCTCTCATCCTATCACTGGTTACAAGGGAGAAGTGACTAACATCCACTTCTCTACAACCTCCTTTCAGGGAGTTGTAGAGGGCAATAAGGTCTCCCCTCAGTCTCCTTTTCTCTAAACTAAACAACCCCAGCTCCCTCAGCTGCTCCTCAATTCTTGTGCTCCAGACCCCTCCCCACCTTCGTTGCTCTTCTAAAGAAGCCCAAGTTAAGGACTAGATGTTTAAAGCAATCCTCCTCCAGAACCTCCCTGCTTTGCCCATTGGACAAACTGGGGCTGTGTCTATACCACTATTACACTTGACGTTGTACCTGCATCTTAAGTAACCCACACTCTTAAATAAGCCCCCTGGCAGTGCACAGATTGACCATATAGAATCCAAGACAGAGAGAAATAAGGACATGAAACAATCTCTGGAGATAAATGTTCTTTTTATCGATTAAGCATGGATAAATCCTGTAGTGCTGCTGATCTACCTTGCTTTAGGGGAAGAGCAAGAGGAAGGTTAAACAGACATCTTCTGGATCATATGTGAAATACAGTAGTTGGCAATCTGACCTGCCATGTCATTATTCAGGCTAGCTGCTTTTAATGACCCATTCTGCTCTTAAAAGTCAAGAACATAGGAGGTTCAGTTCAAGTGGTCCCATTTAAAGTGTGCGTTTCACATCACTCTTACTGCAACATTTTAGCTCAGCCAACGCAGTTATAGAATGGATTACTTTGTACACTACATATTATGCAAGTGATTAGTAGTTTTTAAAAGGAAAGGTTACTTTGCCCTGAAACTTGGCAAAAGCCCCATGGTTAATCTTCACCTATTCTCTTAACGCTGGAGGAGGGGAGGGCTCCAGCTGTGACACAATGATCGAGCCAATCTTTGATCTCAACAGCTAGCATAGCGTTGAATTTCCTTCCTGCAGCACTTCTGCTATAATAACTGCTGTAATTGTTCAAATTGTAAAAAATCACAGGAAAACATGGTACTTTTCTCACCCACGTGTAGCTACCTTCTATTCATTAAAAGAAATTATCATGTTGCTACCACAGATGTGATTTATATATTACATGCCCTTGCGAACCTCTATAACGACAATTACCCAGTCTCAAAAGCGCTGAATTACAGAGCACAGGAGTGGGTTACATAGAGTCAGTCCAGCTACCTCCACAGCAGTCCATTTTAATCTACTTGTTATCTTGCTCTTCAGAAGAAACCAGTTATTACACTTTGGAGCAACTGGCAGTTGTACTATCTCTTACTTCAGATGGTGTTTTTCTGTTAGCTGCAAATCATGGCAAAGATGAGCCAAAAAAAGTTAACACAAGGTACATGCTCCAGCAAATGTTAATTCTTTTTTTTTCCATGCAACATGTGGAAATTTGTATTTCCTTATTTGCACATCACCATGCCTCATCTGTATCTTGGGCTTTGCAGTTTTGGACAGCATTGGAGACCTAAATCAGAATGAGAAACAAATATTTCTAGCCCAGAATTGCCCTGGTTTGCCAGCAAGGCATGAAACAACACGCGTGATAATGGCTATTTTAAAGAACAAGAATTTCTCTCCTGCACCTGGAAAGAGTCATTGCCTGCTTTCACTGGTGTAAAACAGAGGCTGACTTGACTAAGAAAAGTGATAGATAATAGATCAGATATCTGACCAAATTTCAGCCCAGCTAAGCTTTACCTAAACTCAACATTTCTTTCCAGCAGAGGTGCAGAATGAGCTTCCTTAGGAGTAAAATTGCTTTCTCAGTAACTGATTGCAACCTAGTCCTACATTAGAGAGAACCAACATTCCTCTGCATAGATCCCTACCAGTTTCCAGCACTCAGCTCCTGCCTTTAGAGCTGTGAGCGATATATCGTGATTGGCTTATCTATTATCTCCCTCTCCAGTAGGAATTAAGCTTTTTATGTTGTAATCCATTAGCAACCAACCAAACATAAGTCAGGCTCAGCTCTTGCTGGTTCAGCCTGCCCAGTTTTCCAAAAAGGCAGAAAGCAAGAATATTTCTGTGAGGTTTATTGACTGGCAAAGTGTGCTACAGGGCTGTCTATCAGGTTATGCTGCCTGAGGTTGGAGGAGCTGCTGCCTTTTTTATTCTAGAGGAAACATTTGCAACACTACGTGATTATTGGAGCAATGACTAGAAGCCGCGTAGCCCTCTGCACCCAAATGAGTGTACTAACAGCAATGAGACCCAATGGCGTCGTCTCCAAATGGCCATGGATACTCACATTGTATGCCATAAAGAGAAATGGCTTTAGCTGGAAAGGCTGAAGAATCTTCTTTTCCCTTAATCCTACAGAGCAGTTAACAGCATTTTAAAAATAAGAGGGGAAAACTGCTTTAAATCACATTGATAGAGGAATTATTAAAAATATCTCATAACCCCAGCAGCTGCAGTAACCTTGAAGCTTTCAGCAAAGTGGAACACAGAATCATAGAATCATAGAATCATAGAATGTGTTGGGTTGGAAGGGACCTTTAAAGCTGATCCAGTCCAACCCCTGCAGTCCGCAGGGACACTTGTACCAGACCAGGTTGCTCACAGCCCCATCAAGCCTGACCTTGAATATCTCCAGGGATGGGGCCTGCACCACCTCTCTGGGCAACCTGTGCCACTGATCTACCACCCTCACGGTGAAGAACTTGTTCCTAATATCCAACCTAAATCTCCCCTTTTCTAGTTTAAAACCATTACCCTTTATCATATTGCTACATGCCCTAGTGAACATGGGCAAAGCAAGTGGCATTGGTTGTCTCTTAAATAGGTTCAGTTGTGTGGCACTATACCTTTGCCATCTCCTTCCTTCTTGCCTCCTTTATCTGACATCCTGTTTGTGCCATAAATGAGACCAGAGGAGATGAGAAAAGTACGGATGCTTGTAGTGGGATGGTGAAGCAGAGCAGCGCCAAGAGCCTCAGATGTCACATGGCTCCTGGCTCTGGTGGTACTTTGTCATAGGTGGGAAGGTCTCAGCTTGGTGCACGTTATTACACCTCATCCAGAGAATGGTCCTTTAGGAGGCAGTCTGAAGCCAGTGCCAATCTGGCTAGATAATTAAGAGGCTTCATGAAATCTGGATGTTGCTCAGAACGTGAAGTAAAGGGCGACATGAAAGTAGGCCAGAGCCTACTATATATTTCATTTTTCTGAAAATGAATATTCATGTTTCAGAGACTTATAATTCTTCTACATGGAAATATGTCCTCCAATAAAAAAAACACAATCACAACATTATATGAGAGAACAGCTTTACCAGGCTAAAGCATCTCTGTTTTGTCTGTTTTGTGCAAGTTTGTGTATAAAGTGTTAGGAGTTGCCAAATCTGGTAGTCCGCTAGTGGTATGGTGTGTGTATATATATATTTATGTGGTGTGTGTATATAGATATATTTTTTTATATTTATATATATATTTTTATACATATATGCATATATTTGTATGTGGTTGAGGAGATACACAGATCAACACAAATAAATACTGCAACCATACAAATCCCAGCAGCGCCAACAACCTCATCATCTTGCCCTCTTTGGCTGACCAGGATGAAAGCCAGCCTGGATTCTCCAGTAACTGGCCTTGGACACCCAGTGTAAGCATTAACTGCCTCTGAAAGCCCTGGTCCCCCAGTTGCCTCACCCAGAAACACACATGCACACATGCACAACCAGGTCTTTCCAGTGGCTGGGGCCGGGGGGGACACAGAA
>NW_010179411.1:54952-88582 GCF_000695765.1 Mesitornis unicolor
TGGTACAGCAAAGGTTTGTGGAAGAAGTGTTGTGCCCAAGGATGCTGCAGCTTGGAGGTGACGGTGGAAGCCTGGATGCTCCCCAGCAGCTGAGATGGACACAGAGCAAGCCCTGTAACCCAGGGTAGTACTCAGCAGTGATTCAACAGTGGGGGAGACACAGCCTCTGAGGTCTTGGATGAGTTTCTCACAATAATTGAGGGAAGCATCTTAATTTTTAATCAGACACTTGCATTATGACTGCTGCAATTTGTTTGCAATGTGCCTGAGAGTCCCTGTAGTGTTTTTAGCCAACTTAAAATGAAATAAAAGGACACTGCAACATAAGCATATACACTGGCAAACAGTACAGTGCCTTGACATTGCACCCTCAGCATAAGCAGCTCTTCCGGGACTGAAGAACCAATGTTTCTCCCAAATGCTTGGGATGGGAATTACCTGAGGTGACTTTGTAATATCAGTTGGCTACTGCCAACTTTTAAAGTGATGACTGCTGTGTAATCACAGCCCTTAGACTGGCATTTCAGCTTTCCTCAGTTTGTTTCCTTTTCTCCTTCTTCCCAAATGCAAATATGTGTTGCTTGCCAGATTTCTTTTACAGAATGCCAGAGCTCATGATACTGAAATACATTGTATAAATGAGCTCTAAGCAACAATGTTCTGCCTTCTTTCTGTGGTAGCCAGCCTGGTCTAACCTCAGGCTCACAACTGTAGATGAGGAATGAAACTCCCTGTGTCAAATCTGGCACAAGTAGTGATGTCATGAACAACAACAACAATTTTATCTCACCTCAGCTATCCCAGAACAAATGAAAACAAACAAGATGTGTGGCTTTAAACCAACTCAGTCCCTTAATCCTGGTTATGGCATGGTTGTGCAAATGCTTGCAAGGAAAGTGAGGACAAGAAGGTAGGAGAAAAGCATGATGGTGTCCTCTGTAGTGGTACGGTCCCAGAGTGACCATGAACCATAAGGGGACTGTAGTCCTCCCATGGGGACACCTGCAGTGTCATACATCTTCCTCCTTTCCACTTCTCCAGCTCTTCTGAATTGCAAGGTAAAATGTCTCAGATAAACTTCTAGAAATCTTCCTGAAGGGGCAGCTGGGTTTACATCATGTGTTGGTGTCTCTGTGGTAGTTCAATATAAGGAAATTTTTAATAACAGATATATAAGGTCCTCCTACACTGCAATTGGTCAACTGGACACTACTTACAACTGTGAAGGCACACTGTTGGGAAATGACTCTTAGGAGAGACACAAATGATAAAGAAAGTGCCTACTCTCATTGTTTCACTCTACTTTTTCCAAGTTTTAAGATTTCTTTCCTGTGAGCAGCATCTTTTCTTCAGAGCACACAACACTATCTGGAACAGTATGAAGTTATTCAGCCTATATACAGCAGTGCTTTTATGCTGTGCTTGATATTTCCCATTGGCCACATAAACCCATTTATTTCTTGACTCATCCTTTCATTAGCTATAATCCCATGGCATATATTATTCATAGAATAATATGGATTCAGAAATATATATGGTGGCCTTTTTTTAATCATCCTCAAATCAATCTTATTTTTCCCCCATTCTTTAAACCAAGCAGGGGTTTTTTTCAAATTAATTTTCCACTAAGACTCTTTTCATTTCACTTTATATCATCTGGTATGTATGCAGCAGAACAAGGAAAATGTTCAGGTCTATTTATATGCAATTAAATGGAAGTAATATATCCATGTCTTTTACAGATGGCTTTAATTTTCTCTGTAAAAGCACCTTACCACACTAAAACTCTTTGTGAAAGCAAAGTACATTTCTTCACAATGAAAATTTGCAAAATTATTTCTACTTTGGAAGTGCAATATCAAGAAACTGAGCTGCTTTGAGCTCTAAATGTGAGAGGACATATTTCAAAATTCAAATTATTCTCCTATCACTTTCAGTGCCTTAGCATCTTATTTGGGACATGCTCTTCGGGCACTTTGATTTCTTCAAGCAAAGGAAGAAGCCTTCCAGATGGAAACAGTCTTTTCTCTAATCTAGATAGAATTATTTTTTAATTTCAAAGCCTTTAAATAAAAGCTACCTCTTCCAAGTCACTTTTGCTTGCTGCTGAAGAAATACAAAGGGTATCAGGGTTATCAGGATACTGATCTCCATTTCATTTAGTTATTTTCCATATTTCAATATTTATTTCTTAAGTTCTGATTGCTCAATACCCTTCTAGGTAAGAGTTGTCACCCTGGAGGATTTATGGCTTATTCATACTAGAATAGGTTGGTTTCTCCCCATTTCCATTCACTGAATAAAATTCCCGATGACTTTTGACTAGCTCTTCTCTTCTTTCCTTCATCCCACCTTGTCTTCCCTACCACTCTCACATCCCATCTGCTCTCTTCAGCACTGCCAAAATCTCCCAAATGATGCTGGTCTAACTGAGATTGCAATGGTAAAATAGTCTCCATGTCTGGAAAATATTGTTCCAACCAATACAAATTGATAATTATCTGCTTGCTCTCTTTGTATACATGCTGAGGAAAAAGTACCAACCAGACAGGTTCCTCTCTCGCTGCCCAGCATTTGTTTTGCACAGAAGGAATGTGGAGATTTGATATTGCAGAGCTCCGATCTGATTCTTCACTTGTCTTTTTGTTACCTTTAGTCTTATTATGTCAAGAAAGGGAGGCAATATGGAAGAAAAAAGCTCTTCAGTTGTCATTTTGTTAATTGTCCTGCTTCATTAGGATCTTCAGGGCCAGGGGAGGATGCAGAGGTTCATATGGAAAGAAACATAATAGCAGCGTTTTGCCAAGAAAACCAACATTTCCAGGGCATTTAGGGCTGCAAACCTGGCTTTTCTACCAGGAAAATTGTTACTCCACGAAGGAACCAGCTAATTGCATCAGCACTTTGTCTCTCTGCATGTAGCTTTAATTTTGTGGCCATAAGCTCTTCCAAGTTTACCGCTACTGAACAAAGCACAGAAAGCAACTACATATTTTCAAAGTATTAAAGGAAATAACATACAACATGGCTGCTTTTAAGGGAAGAAAATAAAAACTTCTATCGACAGTAAGGGGATCAACATCTGATGATGGAAGCACTGATTTCTCTCTGTCATGGGAACCACACATCCATTATGAGATAAAACAACCACCTCTGTAGACCAAAGCTCATAAAAGAATTATTAGATGATCCACCATAGCTATTCAGATGTGGATACAGAACAGGGTAGCACTACATGCAGGAGAGCACCTTTGATGCTAACCACCTCAAACATAGCCAGGGATGGAGAGTGCACCTTATTTGAGGAAAAAATATCCTAGAGTGTGTAAGTCAGTGGTCATAGTACTCTAAGACAAAAGACTCTGATTGTTCTGTCCACATATCCCTTTTTTGGGTGGCCAAGTCTTTTCAGTTAAGACAATTCCCCAAGGATAGGCATGCTGTGCCAACGTCACTACCCAGCTGACAGCTAAAGCCATTGGCTCCTTCAGGATATAATTTTTCCTTAAAAATGTACAAAGAGAATTAACAGCCTCAGCTAGGGGGGGGTCATAAAATGTAACGCTCTGATACAAAATGGCTTACAGTGCCCAACAAGGACTACTTGTACTTCACAACAGAGATGTAGCTTAAGTTGTACCCTCTCCATGGATTTTCTTCTCGGCTTTTTCCACTCAGCTGGGAACCCTTTCTTAAAGGGTAAGGTTCCTTCTTTCATAACTTTTCTTACAAAATCAGAGCAAGGCAGGGAAATGGCAGTGCCCCCCTTTTAAAAGGAGAAATAGAAACAGATGGAAATGTAAAAAAATACTACTGATATATTAAATCTGTCAGTTTTCTCAGGCAAAAGAAGAAAAATACTAAGACCCTCATGAAAATACAGAGAATCATGCATTATCTTGCCAAGGAAAAAAGAGTGTTACGAGCCTATCTCAGTGAACAAGATAGGAATAAGCCTTCAAGTGGAAAGAATAAATGCAACTTCATCCAATTGTTTTATTAGCAAGCAGAATATGATCCTAATCTTTCAAAGTGTCAAAAAAGCCCAAACCAAGTCAAGATAAATGCACAGGGCCAGCTGTTCTAAAGAGAGTAATGGAAAGTGTGACACTTGAAATGTTTCTGAGATTTCTACTATGGCATAGAGATATGTTAAATGAAACTGATTTCAGTAGATTACATGATTTTATGCCAGCTAAAGAAGAGAACTGTTCATAAACAATTCAATGAATTGGGCAATACATATCGCGCATCAGCACAATTCATCATATCAGTAATTATAGGCATAAAATTGTGTCTAAATCTAAGAATCAGCTGCAAGGGCAGACAATTCAATGTGGCTGCTGCTGCTGCTCCTAAGAAAAGCTTGGTATCTAATGTGGGAACCACACTGCAGATGAAGGAATCCAGAAGTACATATGTTCATTTCCATGGAAATGCTTTGCATTTGCATTCTGTTTGAAAGATTACTGGCCTGAGGATTCTTCGTGAAACTGCTTATGAAACTGCAGGGTTTAAGTCATCCAGAGAGGATGCTGTATTTCAGGGCATGTCACACAAAGCTATTTCAGGCAAATGACGACTTCTAGCTCTGAACCGCGTGCTCATCAGTTCTCTGGATTTTCAGAATGTGGCTGCTCAGCATTTTTTAAAAAATCAGCCCTCAAGAAGTACCTCTGAGCGTTTGGTTTAGATACAGATCATCACCAGACTTTGGAAACCTGACCCAAGTCCTACCTCTGCTGCCTTCTTAAAGCATTACCATGTACCCATAATCAAAGTATCTGTACTGCTAACAGCAGGGAAAGAATTGGAGTCCAACACAAACCCCATTTCCCCTGAAGCTAAACTGATGTCCCAGTTTCCTTTATATTCTATGCCTTTTCAAATGATTACTGAATTTCTTTATGCTGCTCTCCAAAGATGTAATCTGATTACAGAGTTTCTGTTCAAAGTTTCTTGTGATGACTGCAGCTGAAGCCTTGATATCATTGTTTAAATTTATCCATCTGAAAGCTTCAACTGAACATTATTATTCTGACAAGAGTTTTTCTAGACAGGGCTGATGAAATTAACTGAAGATGAGAGCCACAAATGAAGATTTTAATCAAGATTAATACCTTCATTGTTAAGGGTTGACAAGGTGTATGAACATAGTGATGTTTCCATCTGTTAAATCTTTTGATCCTAAAAAAAGAACTGAGGCTTTAGCCCTACCTCTGTTTCGATGAGTGTGAGAGGGCTTTAATGTGGCAGAGTAAGTAGAGTGTTTCTCAACATTTCTGCACAAAGACAGAAGGTAAAATTCTACTGGCAGAGATGCTGATACTTGCATGTAGGGTATGTGTTTCTGAGATAATTTGAGTCCCCAAACAGCTGATTATTAATTACAAGGTTGGACGGGAGACAAGTCTCTGTCCTCCAGTCAGCAGCCAGTGTCAGGGACCAGAAACTGTTGAGCAACAAGACCTCAATTATAGTACAATCTACAGGTCCATTTAGACCATTTCCATCCCTCATAACTGATACAGGAATTCGGCTATCCCTCCCTGAGCTCGAGGCTGATAACCTCCTCCTACCAACCCCTTGGATGGTTGTTAATTGTGCTTTCCAAACACATCCAGTAGTTGATTTGGAAATGTCAATAGAAACTCTCCATCTGACAGACGACTAATTGGCAAAATTTTGGCAGAGAAAAATGGAAAGGAGCCGCTGAAGTCAGAGGTGTAGGTGACAGCTTGTATTGGGCTTATGTGGCAAGATTTTGGTAATGAGGCAGTGAGGGTGGCTTCTATGAGGTGACAAGAGCTGTCCCCATGTCAGATGGAGCTGCTTCCAGCCCTGTCACTGGCCAAAGCTGAGCCCATCATGGCAGTGCCTCTGTGATAATATAATAAAGGGTGAAAAAGAAGCTGCACAACTGCAGCTAGGAAAGAGGAGTTAAAATATGTAAAACAATTATGGAGACATCAAGGTCAGTGAAAAAGCTATGGCTGGAGAAAGACTCTTTCCTGACAGCTGCTTTATCAAGTTTTTGGACTCATCCCTTCTTCCTCAGATGTTTCCATCTCCTTGGCGATGTCAAACCAACCATGGTGTAGCCATACTTTAATGCAGGCGTGAAAACCCTTGGTAAGAATATAGAGGAAGGATAATAAATGTTTCCAAAGGTGAGAAGGAAGAACTGAGGTGTTTAATCCTTTTCTCTCTCCCTTTCACAACTGTGTGAAATACAGAGCAGAAACTGCAGTAAGGCCACAGTGAGACAGTGAATTGCATTTATATAATTTTAAAGCATATTCAGCCTCTTTGAAGAGCTGCAGGCCTTTGCTTTTTGTAGGATTGCAGAGGAACTCAGCACTGAAGTAGATAACCCCAAATGATTTGGAAAGCATTACGTGCACATGAACTCAAGTTGTTGCACGTCACTCTGTGCCCAGAGTTCACAAAAAAAAGCATCAACACTGCTTTTTCACTATTCAAGAAAAATATTTCTATCAATCTTCACCATTAATTGACACGCTTTTTTCTTCTACAGCATTTTTGAGCGATGGCTAAGAAAACACAGGCCCATGCTAGAAGTTTACCCAGCAGCCAATGCACCCATTGGACACAATCGAGAAAATTACATGGTCCCATTTATCCCCCTTTACAGAAATGGAGAATTTTTTAAACCCTCAAGAGAGCTGGGGTATGACTATGAGTATCTACAAGAACCAGGTAATGTGACTATTTCGTATAAATGTCAAATCTGTTGCTTATAATTTGGAATATGTCTGTAAAATTAGAAGATATTAAAAAATTATTCTATTCCAGTTTTTTTCTGAATATAGTCCCAGAATTTACCTGCTTATTTTCATATTTCTGGTACGATGATATGCAGAGTTAAAATTATATCACTAGAAAAATTCCAACCAAAATGAGCCACTGACATCCATCCAATCTATCTTAGCTTATTAAGAGCAGAATCTGACCCAAATGGTCACCTCATGACAAGAATTGAGGAAAAAAAGTGCTGAAAAAGTGCTGGATTTTGTGTCAGCCGTTTGCCCAGTTCAGCTGTTGCTGTGCAATGCAAGTGGGATTCAGTGAGATTTTCCAATTTCTGGATATGGTTTAAAGGAAGACAGATGCAAACTCTTCCTCGTTTACCAATGGAAATTGATCTTTTAAATACACAAAGTTCACCTCGCTGCCAAAGGCCAACACAAAGTCTGTGCCACACTTAAAACAGTGATCCATTGAATTTGTGCTTGCCCTATGGTTATTTGTACAGAATGCAACTGAATCACTCAAAATCCTCATTTTATTTAATCAAAAGAATTTTTCACTGTTTAGTGATGGCTTTGACTTGCACTGCTGTTCAGAGGTAGTTTTGACTTGGGCATCTTGGCCATCCTCAGGCACAGGGAAGACAGAGGTCCTTGAGGCTGTAGATGATGAGGAACCTCAGGTAGACCAAGGCTCATGCTCATAGTAGTGCTCATAGTTTCACTTGAGTAGCACTGGTGTCCTTATTGTTTAATAGGAGGGTTAAATTCTGCTAAAGATAAAATGTTATTTGGAATTGAGGATTGCACAGAATTATTTGGCTCAATTCTTTATAAAACTGGCCATTGGGATGATCAGATCTCTGACATTCACCACTGCCGAAAGCCACTTGGGATGAGGGATGCAGTCATCCTTGCAAAGCATTGACCACTCAACCAGTAGGTTACTGAGCAGGTTTGCTTTCCCTGTTTGAGGCAGAAAACTTTCTGTGAACATTTCTCTTTGATTAAAAGGCAATAAAGAGCTGAAAGTCCAATGACAATATAGCAAAAGCACCAGGGACATTTTAGCAATGTTAGCATTCTCATATCTCACTTTCTGTCTTTATCAAAACAATATCAGTTGTCAGGGCATCCCTGCTATTCGGACAGAGTTTGAGTACTAATGGGGGCGTATGGGTTCTGCATAATTTATAAACTGTCCAGTCATGTATTTGGCTTGTTTGTTCACTTCTCAAGTAAAATGTAGATTGGGACTTATAGTCATCCAGAAAATATGGGTTTTTACTATTTTACATGCAACGAAAGGAATCTGCAGCTCTCCAATATTACTGTTTAAGGCCGTTCTCATACTATAGCCCAGAGACAGAAGTCAATATTTCTCCTAATATGCCATAAACAATTTGGTTAACCCCAGACAGAAAAAAAATATAATAAATGCTTCAAATATATTCTGAAAATTACTATTTTAAGTCTTATTAGTAGCATTTTTTCCTTTTTGTTCACATTGCCATAATTTAACTCCTGATCAAGACTGGAAATATTTATACGTATTTTTAATGACAGTCACTAGTTTCCTAGATCCACATTATTTCTAGAATTGTACACTCAGAAGAACTGCTGAATACCATGACTTTCAGAAATACTGAGTCCTGAACTGGTACTGCAAAAGGAAGCAAATTGTAAACTATTTACCTTTTAACAATGCTAATTGTTAAATGTTAAATCTCCTGGTCTCTTCCCTTTTCCCAGGGGAGCATACAATCCTCTGAAAACAAAATTATTATTAAATTCTCTCCATGTTTATAACACAGAGGTAAGGAAAGTAGTTCCTAAATTACTTTGAAAGTTCAGCACGGAGAAAGAATTTCAACTTTGTTTAGAAATCTCAGATAATCCTTGGATGTCACTCAAGTCCTTGGTAATCTCACTGAGAAGAGTGAAGGGAAGAACTGCTTACAAATGGGAAATGGCCTGGAATCTCAAGATGCAGATATGGATTTTCTCAGTTCTCCAGTGTTTAAGCCCAGACTTTTCTCCAACGTGAAAAAGTTTGCTTTTAAAGGAAGGAGCTGAAGGAAAGCATCAAGGGCAGCGGTTCGGAGCACCTGTGACTTGGTGAATATGAAGCAGAACTGCACAGAGCACTATAAGTCTGGTTGCAAGAACTAAACTTGGAAAGAACCCAGTGACAAAATGGCATTTTAATGCTAAATTAAATTGTTGCTGTTCCCTTGAGGAAAATCTGGTGCCTGGAGGCCCCTTTTCCATGGAAAGCAAATCAGTATGCCACAGTTTGTGGTTATTTTAATTGCAGCTTAATTGGTCGCAAACAGCGTGCTTGGAAATTCATCCCTCGGGATTCAAAGACACATGTCAGAGTATAGTTATTGGGGAGCTGACCTGAGCAGTAACAGGAGCAGAAACCCAGCATTCCTTGGCATGAGAACTGCAAACTGTAAAACCACCACAACCTGCATGGCTTACAGAAAACTAACATTTATTATCATCAATAAAAAAATATTTGGAAGACTAATGGCACCACCTAGCAATGGCTGTCAAAACAATTTTCTATGGCAAAAGCTAGTTCAAGCACTTACATTTCAGGGCCTGACCTAAGCCTTTTCTATTTTTTTTTAGTTCTTCTTCTTCCAGAAATAGGAACAGATAAATTTGTAGACGCAGCCTTGACTTTTCCCAAGAAAATCTCTCTCTCTCAGTGGGAATAATTTGATGACCACTATATGTGTACGTGGGTGATTCACCTGGTTGGGTTTTTTTTTTTTTTGGAAAAGCAGGCAACTACACAATTATAAATCCAGGAATCTAACTGTAATTAGCAATTTTTTAACACCTTACCTAGGGATCTTTGACACTCAGGTCAAAGCAAGGCATAAAAGCATTATGATTACAACATAGAAGGCCAGGTTGGTCGTGGATGTGTTACAGGAGAAGAGCTCAGATCCCGAGTCTGCCTGCAGCTCATTTCTATTTCTGGCTTTTCAGCAATTTGGTTGCAAAATCACATCCAGGAGAGTAGAAAATGGCAAATATGGTACTGACATGGAGGGACTCTGCTGAGTCTCCCAACTCAGGAGTGCACATTGTTGGCCACAATGTGCAAGGGTGATGCTATGCATGGAAGAGCCTATGATAAAATAGTGGCAAAATCCACAATAAAAAATGGATGCTGGGACAATAATAAGCAATTAAAGGTCACAATACTTGGAAAATGCTGGCATGGGAAGTGGTTTATATTTCTGAATTAAATAAAAGATGAGAAGAGATTATTTTGGGCCCAGGTTTTTGGAGGTTTTTTTTCAGGTAGAAATAAGGAGTTGTAAATTAAAGTTAATAGACAGGATGCAAAAACATATTCCTCAGGAAAAAAAATAAAAGTATGAGCAGATATTTTGATAGTTAGATAATGATGCCTAATGGAGAAACACACATATGGATTTTAGAACTGTGTTGATTTTTTTTCTTCTTCCTGGAAACCATTTAGGTGTAAGAAACTATCTTTGGGTGAGTTATTAACAACCTAGTAGCATATAGCATGGTGATATCAGGAATCCTATAGCCAGATCTCACCTCTTTTTTGAGAAATCTATATAAGTTAACTGTGAAAGAGTGCTTAAGAAGTTCAAGTATTAACTGAGGTTGTCAAACAAAGTAAACAGTATTGCTCTATAAATACACCCAGGAATATTTGATATTTCTCCTCTCAGTACTCCAGAGTAATCCATTTTTGCCAGTAATCCACTCTGCGGATGTGCCATCACTGCCAGCGAGTGGGCAGGACTCCACAGCAATATTACTATGCAGAACTTCCTCACCAAGATAAGAAAAAAATTGCAAGCTTGGTCTAGTAAGATATGTTTGTGCTGCCTCAAGGTTTACTTTAGAACCTAGTGCCCATTAACTACCCATGTTAGAAGTAGAAAAACATGTCGTGCTGAATAGCAAAACTGCAAACGTACCAGTGGGGCTATGGCAACAGAAGAATGATAGAAAAAATGTTTTGTTTCTTTCCTGGTTGGCCAGAGTTTTTGTTTCTAATTTGTGTAATTAACCCTGGAAAGACTTTGCCATCCTGTAGTTGACATAGAAGGAATATCTAAAATATATAAATATTCTTTAAAAAATAATATTAAGGGTTTTTTTTCATCCTTTGGATCAACGATATCAATAATGTAGTTTGACATTACCACAAAAGGAAAATATCAGGATGCACAATAACAGATTGGCCATAGCATGTTTCTTCTTCAATAAACATGGAAAGTCCTCATTATTACCCTTAATATAGAAGATACACATTGCTTCACCTTAAAAATTACATTGTTGTGGTTTCCTATCCTCTTAATGACATCCAGCAACTCAGACAAAATGGACTGCCTGGTATTTTTAAATTACATTTAAAAATAACAGTCTGATGTATTAAGGGTAAGAAATTACTTGTAGCTGTTACCTAGAGTTAACACTCTCTTTGAGAAGAAAGAGTGCATAAGAGTTGAATGCTGAGACCATAGCTGAGGTTAATCCCTGTTATTTTCCTATCAGAAAGAGCAAGATGAAGAGATATTACTGGTATTAGTCATTAATGAGAGGGTAGATATCAAGCACCAGCCTGATCTGGCTTCCTGTTGCTTTGTCATGAACCTATTGACTGAAAGGGCAGTTTTAATCCATCTTCATGGCAGCTTCCAGGGAGGACTATCATTTACTCCAAATAGTTTGGTCACAACAACCCCATGCAGTGTTACGGTCGTGGGGAGGAGTGACTGGAGAGCACTTGAAGGAGAAGGACCTGGGGGTGTTGGTTGGCAGTGACCAAACACGAGCCAGCAGAGTGCCCAGGTGGCCAAGAGGCCAACGCCATCCTGGCTTGTATCAGTAATGGTGTGGGCAGCAGGAGCAGGGCAGGGATCCTTCCCCTGTACCGGGCACTGGTGAGGTCGCCCCTCGAATCCTGAGGTCAGTTTTGGGCCCCTCACTCCCAGAAGGACATTGAGGGGCTGGAGCATGGCCAGAGAAGGGTAAGGGAGCTGGGGAGGGGTCTGGAGCACCTGAATGATGGGGAGCAGCTGAGGGAGCTGTGAGGTTCATCCTGGAGGAGAGGAGACTGAGGGGAGACCTTATCTCCTCTACAGCTCATGAAAGGAGGGAGTAGAGAGGTGGGTGTTGGTCTGTTCTCCCATGTAACCAGTGACAGAACAAGAGGAAATGGCCTCAAGTTGTGTCAGGGGAGGTTTAGATTGGATGTGAGGAAAAATTTCATTACTGAAAGAGCGGTCAAACACAGGAACTGGCTGTCCAGGACATGGTTTAGTGGGCATGGTGGGGCTGGGTTGATGACTGAATTTGATGATCTTAAAGGTCTTTTCCAACCTTAATGATTCTGTGATTCTGTGAAAAGAAGTGGAATTGGTGTTGGCTGATGTCTCCCACAAAGCAGCTGTGTGTTGTGTCTCCACACACTCTCCCTTCACACTTTTCCCAGGTAGCCAACAGCAAACACAGTTGCTGCACTGTTGGGTCTTGCCCCGTTATCGATTAAAGAATTATTGTAACAGAATACATGAAATCTCAGTTTGCGTGATTTTGGCCAGTACAGTCATCGGCTTGCTGTTGTGGTAGAGTCCCAGATTAGCAGATTATAGAGTGTCCTGGGGTGCTTCATTCTCTAACACCCAAGAGTTACTATAGCAACTTTATGATAGCAATGCCAAACAGCTTTTGTGCAGCAAAATGAAACAGGCTGTAGATGCCAGGAGGTAGCTTTTGGCTTTGGGCTGATGACAGAAACTGCACAGACTGAGGCTGAAAGCAGTAGCAGGGCATGTTTGACTGATTATCAGGATATAAGAAAATAGATTAATCCCTTTTGAAAGGGCATGCTGTGAAATGTGGTATCTCATCATCTCGAAGTCATGTCATGTTTTACCAGGAAGAAGATAGCTCAGACCTCCAACTAGTATTGATAGAGGAGAGAGATGGTTCAAGGACAAAGTATGAATTTAATACATCACTTACAAAACTCTCATATCCCTGATAAATTCTGCAAGGAAGAGAACTTTGTACTAACTGTTGGAGTTACTAAGTCAAGCACACAAAGTTAAGAAATGCCAGCATTGATGTTGTCTATATATCCATAATCCACCCTCCACCCTTACATGTATGCATCATCACTATTTTTCCCCAGACCCCCACTTCATTCACTACATAGCATAGACAGCACTCATTAACAACCAGATATTCAATCCTTTTTTCTTTTTATTTGCATTTTCTCAGTTAAGGAGTGTGTAGCCTAATGTATGATTTATTGCTTTCCTGAAGATGTCTCCTCTAAGACTTTTCTTTGGTGCTGATCACTATAGCAGCCTAATCCTGCAGAAATATTAATTTATATTCACAATATAAAGGCTTTAGTGAATAGTACTGTCCTCATTTGACAGATGAGGAATGAAAGATTAAAGAGAGAATGCACCTCATACCCAGGAGTTTGTGGAGTTCACTCTGAAACATCAAGAACCTAATTTAATTCTAATTCTTAGTGTTATATAGCATTTATATGTCTACTGAGGTCAGAAGCAGAAGGCTGAACGTGCAGACTCTTGCAAATACAATCTCAGAATACTAAGCTGGATTAACTGGGAAACATGGACCAGAGAAATAGCAACCTAATATTTCCAAAAGAGAAACTGAGCTGTGGGGACAAACAAATTGTACTTAGCCTAAATTGAAATTACAGCTCGTAAAGTGATTTAACTTCAAGTGCTGAGGATAGCTTAACATTAAAGGTGCTGCAAACCAAAAGCATGATTTCAGAGCACAGCGTACAAACAGAAGCACTATGATCCAAGATATATGGGAATACTTTTCTGGGCACCAGTGAAAATGCAAGATGTCAGGAAGACATTTAAAGCCTTTGTGGGGGTATACCACACTGAACATGCTTAAGCACATCTAAATCAGTCCAGATGCATGGATACTATTCAAAAATAAACTACCATAGAGTGTCTCAGAAAGGTTGCTCAGACACGTGCATTTTTTCCCCCTAATAGCTAATAATTACAGCTAATAATAGCAATTACAACTAGTAGTTGGAAGATGTGGGTTTCAAATCCTTCTTGGCCCAAGGGGACAGGTATTCCAATTTCTCAAATTTGAGCCAACAGGTTTTTGGGTATGCTGTGAAGATGTCACCTTCCAATACCTATCATGAAGTGAGAGTACTGTATGGCAGAGTTTTCATAACTTCTTGGGCCATAGTGACAGAAACAGAGACACAGACACACCGCAAAGCAAGAAGGCAGCTGGTTATCTTACCAGTGAGAAGCTGCCCTGGGTTCACCAAAGAAAAAGGGCTCCAATTCTTTCTTTAAGGATTTCTTGTGCAGAGAGTGACCAGAGAATAATTTTCTACTGCTTCTCCCGACACATGAATTATCAAATGAAACAAGCAGGTGACAGGTTCCAAAGTAGTGAAAGGAAGCTTTTTTTACCACTCAATATGTAGTCAATGCAGGGATAGCCTTGCTGCAAGAAGTTGTGATAAAAGTTCAAAGAGCAGCTAGAAAAGCGGATGGAAGGGAAAAAAAACCAACCCCTTCAATGACTGTTAACAACAACACATCTGGTCCAGGAAATTCCTGAGCTGCAAGTTGTTGGAGATTGGGTAAGTATTTTGTTAAAGGATCACAATAGACTTGACCTGATCCTAAGCTCTTTCTAGTGCTCTGCTTTGGTTATTGTTGCCACAGGACACTGTGCTAGCAGGACCTTTGGCCATACCGTACCAAACTTCTTGAGTTATAATCTTACAGTTTCGTCAAAAACATAAAGAGCACTGGGGACAGTGAACACTGTTCCTGCCTTTAATATAAAAATTGAGGAACAGACTATAAGGATTGAAGCAAATTGTTTAAAAACTACTGGTGACCTTCAGACAACTTCTAACAATGAAGTTTCTTTGTTTCAATCACCCTTCCACTATTGTCCGTTATACAACCTCTATAAAACTGACAGTACATTGCATCATGTAAAAGGACTTTTTCTTTTCTGTTTTTGTTTGTGTTTTTTTCAGCACTTGGATCTTTCCAGGAGTTTTTATCGCCCTACCTTGAGCAAGCCCGTCAGATCTGGCCTTGGTTGTTTGGAGCAGCCGTGATAGGAGGCATCATCACTGCTGTGCTCGCAGGGCTCATTCTGGCCTGCCGGAAGAAAAGAAGAGGAGCTGCTTCAGAGATACAACCCTTGCTCGTAGAAAGTGAAGATTACAACAATATAACTTACCAGTCCAATTTCTAGAGGCCTCCAGTAACTCAGTGCTGTTACCAAGGTGCTAATCAGGCATGCAGTGTTTGATTCGTGTTTACAAATACCTTGTGGAAGTGCCCTGCATAAATGAGATGGGCAGTCTTGTTCCTCAAGCCTATTGTAACCTCCAATGTTATAGTATCTTATGACATTTCCTCCTACAAAAGTCTCCCACATCCAACATAAGTTACCGTGCCACCCAAAGAACATCATGTATTTCCTAAGCTAGATTAAATAATGCTCCTATGAAACCAGACCGTCTTGTATGTTGGTGGCTTTAATGTACAATTCTCTTCTGTTTTATTTGCTCTTTTATGACTGTAGGCTCTAATCCCGCAGCGCAATCCATATGTTTGGCACATGGATTTAGTGAGGGGTTCCTGACTGCACCATCAGTGCTACATTCACTCTGTGTTTGAATATAAAAGCAGAAAGAGCTCTTTAGTTTAGTGAGCAAAATATGTGGTGTCTCTAAGCAGAGTAAATGACCCATAGACACATTTTCGTTCTAGGACAGAAATATTTTTCCCTCCAGCTCCTGTAATGTCCAGCAGCAGCAGAAAGTGAACTCTCAGAAACCACTTCTCAGTTCCCCCAAATGCTCCAATTCATTGTCTACTATACCATCATGCATTCGTCTGGGGAGCTGAGAGGTTTTTAGGAGATGAACCCTAGTTTCAGCATGTCCATGTCTATTCAGTTTGACTTAACAATTGTACATATTATCATTGACTTTTGATTGCTCAGTATGCATATATTCCATACAGGTAACCAATAAATAACAAAAGAAGGTTTGGTGGGATGACGTTGGCTGGATGGCAGATGCCCACCAAGCTACTTCATCACTCACCTTCTCAGCAGCACAGAGGAGAGAAAATATTAACAAAAGGCTCATGGGTTACAATAAAGATGGGGTGATCACTCAGCAATTACTGTCATGGGCAAAACAGAATCGACTTGGGGAAATTAATTTAATATATTACCAATCAAAAGTCAGAGTAGGGTAATAAGAAATTACAACAAATCTTAAAACAGCTTCCTCTTCCCTTTTCCCTTCTTCCCAAGCTCACCTTCACTCCCAATTTCTCTATGTCTTCCCTCCAAGTGCTTCAGGGGGAGGGGGAATGGGGGTTGCGATTATTGACTCAGCTTTGTCCTGCAGCGGGTCCATCTTGGAGCCAGCTGGCACTGGCTCTATCAGACATGGGGGAAGCTTTTGGCATCTTCTCACAGACACCACCTCTGTAGCTTCCCCACTATCAAAACCTTGCCATGCAAACCCAGTACACAGGGTATCTAATTACATGACAAGCCTTAATGAAAAAGAATTACTTTTGCAGGGGGGAAGGAAGGTGACTTGAAATGGTTCTCGATAGTTCCAAAGCTCATCTCCAGCCAAACTCACAGCTGTCCCAAAATGAACTGGGATTGTTTAATTTGGAGGAAATTGAGGGGTGACCTTATTGCTCTTTACAACTATCTGATAGGAGGTTGTAGGGAGGTGGGTGTTGGTCTTTTCTCCCATGTAACCAGTGATAGGACAAGAGGAAATGGCCTCAAGTTGCAGCAGGGGAGGGTCAGATTGGATTTGAGGAAAAATATATTTACTGCAAGAGTGGTGAAGCACTGGAAGGGGCTGCCCAGGGAGGAGATGGAGTCCCCATCCCTGGAGAGGTTCAAGAAACGCATGGATGTGGCACTTGGGGACATGGTTTAGTGAGCATGGTGGGGTTGGGTTGACAGTTGGACTTGATGATCTTAGAGACCTCTTCCAACCTTACTGATTCTGTGATTCTGTGATCTATACTGCTAGTCTGGTTCAGAGGATTCCCATTGCTTTTTGGTCTTCTTTAAAAACAAATTATAAGAATAGGGCAAAGCCCATGCCTTCAGTGCTGGAGAGACCTGTTCTACTGGTGGCAATGCTGTCATCTGGGTTTATTCCAGCTATTCAGGACAATCTTGTGGTTAAAGAGATAGATTCAGCCTTTGGGAACTGCAGATGAACCTTGAAGACTGCAGAGAGCCATGAGTAGGTTCAGGGGGGCTGTGAGAAGGCTGAGGCAAGGGAGGTAAGTGGGATGGAGGGAACAACCGCACACCAATTGAAAATGAGGGAAACATGTACTTTGATCATTGGTCTGAATGCTCTTTCCAAGTCAATGCCATGGGACAGCTCAGATGAGCTATTTTTCTTTCCCAACCACCTCCAGTGGACATCCTCATGGAGTACTGAAAGGCATTATTTCGATATTTTTCAACTGGCTGTCTACATGGTTTCACTTCCATTTCAGGGCAATTGCACTGAGATTGTCCTCTGAACTGCAGAAATGACAACTCTTTACAGAGCAGAGGAGACACATAACAGTAAGGGGCTGGTACAGCCATTGGGAAGGGTCCACCTAGAGCAGATGTTTCTGTAGGAGGTGTCCTACTGTGATGTTTCACATCAAACTGTTAATATACCTCTTCTGCTGTGGAAATCCTGCTTTCAAGGAGCATACAAGGACATTTGCAGTCTCCAAGTCATCCTTGAATGAACAGTAATAGTCACAGAAACAGAAAAAGTGAAAGATGAGAATTAAACTACCAGTGTACTCCACCAGCAACAGAAGGAAAAGTCACCACCTACACCCCCAAATCCAACCATATCCCATTCTCAGGAGACAAGTGACTGCCTGGAGCCTGCTGATATTCTCCACTGCCCTCATTAAGGAAGGCATGGAGTGGAATTGCCTCCAGCTCAGCAAAGCACAGCTTTTTGCTGAATTGAAGCTGTTCTCCCACATGAAAGACTTTAGTCTTAAATCCAAAAAGAGCTGTCCCTTTTCCTATGGCTTCTGACTGATGATCTGAGATACTAGTACATGAATGCTCTCCAGCATCTTCAAAATTTTTAAAGACAAACATTATGCAGGGGATTTTAAGTGGATTTTAAGTGCTGCTTGGCACCGAGGCAAGGAGGAAAGGAATTATATAATGATAGTATTTCAAGTGATCAGTTCACAGAATCATAGAATGGTTTGGGTTGGAAAAGACCTTCAAGATCATCGAGTCCAACCATCAAACCAGTCATTTAATTTGTATTTTATATAACCCAGAATATTCTCTTGGTAGAAATAAGTGATACTGGAAGAGGAAAAACACCCATATTTAAATTTTGACTTCATCAATGTTGATTGGTTTCAAAGTCAGACAAACATAAAGATTTTTAGGCAGTCTACTTGAGGACTCCAAATTTGACAACTAGTAACTATGTGTCTAATTTCTCTGGACTACTTCAACTAATTAAATAGGAGGAAAAAAAACCTCTGATAGGCACGCAGTGAAAAAGCTTCTGGGGTCCCCAGTCCTGGACTTAGAATGTGATATGAATATGTTGGAGCACCTTGAAAACCCAAAATGTCCAGCTTTGAGACAGTCTGTATGGCTGTGGCAGCCTGAGACAGACTGTGGCTGGGTCATGATTCTTGGTTGGGTGGTTCTCCTGGGCAGGAAGGCAACTCCTGTGTTTCACTGGATGTTTGTTGAAAACAATGCATTTCTGCAAAATATTTCATGTCAGTAAAGTGTTACTTTCCTTTAAAAAGTTGTTATGAAAAATCCTAACTACATTAAGCAAGTTTATCTCAGCCTTTGCAATATTCTATGTGTATTTCACTGTCCCCGGTGGCAGTGTCTCATTTTCACACCAGCTAAGGTCATTTTTACCAAATGTCACGCCCTTGCAAAGGACACAGACAAGAAGTAATTTCTGATTCAGCTCCTCAGCTGTTGGTGCCTTCTCCATGGAAGATCTTCATCAGCGCTCCCTGGGCCTCCCTCCTTCGGCCACAGCAACTCCTCATCATCCATGGAAGGATGAAAGTGGAGCTTTGGCATATCTGGTCTTCTAAATCCTACTTTTTGACAGCTCTTGATCATCTCTTCTTCACCCAAAGCACGGATGTGTAATTAATCCTTGTGACCAAACCTCGTGTTCTATTGGTTAAAGTCTATTTATGGTCTTCTCAGAACATATACCAATTCCCAAGCAAGATTTTTCCTTTCCCTTTTTCTTCAGCGGAAGGTCTAATGGCCTGCGTTCTTCCCCCAGGAGTCTCATCACAGAGACATCAAACTATCCCTAACTGATGAAAGGCAATTTGTATCCCCTTCATACTTGTAGGCATACCCCCAAGCGCTTTTCCCCTTTAATTCCCACTCACCATATGACCTGGACATGATGTCTGCTTTGAGAGGAAACAAAAAACACAGTAGCCCTGTTTCAAACAGTCAACGTGGTCTGTGTCTGGGAATAAATAGTACAGTATATATTCATATTAATAACTAGGACAAAATTGGTATGAGCGGCATATACCAGTTCTCTCCAACATAGTGGGGTTTCTGCTTGATGATAGTTTGGAGTTAAGACTCCTCAGAAGTGTATGTGACTCTAAACACACGAAAACTCAACTGGTCCTCTTTTCTGAGCAAGCCGTCCAGGTTCCTTCAGAGTGGGACCTGAACATCACTGTCAGTGGGGATTCAATGCACACATCTCAAAGCAACTATTGTGGGACAGGAGAAAGTGTTCTGTGGATATGCCTAATCCTTCCCATTGACTTTTTCAGGACACCGCATGATATCTTGGATCAGCCTCCTAATTTTTGGATGGCTCAGAAGGAGGGAGAGTACTCTTTCATCACCATGGCACTAGATGTTTTCTTGGCACACCTCACTGACTGGTGATGTTGTCCTTTCAGTCTGGAAGCTACAAATGCAATGTCCCATCATTTTTCTTCTCAGGGTCACATTCAGGCTTGTGCTTGCATCTGCTTAGTGCCATAGTATCTAGAACCTGTGCATGTAGCCCATAGAACTACATGCTACCTTGACCCCACTGGGCATTGAAGTTATGCTTGTCTGTTATCAGATGAGGATCCCACCAGCTTCAGCATCCAGGGACAGATTTGCACTATCAGCACCATGTTGTTTCACATAATGAAACGAAAATACCACTTAGCTGGCATGTTCAGAAATCTTCTATAGGTTACCTAGCAGCGTCATTAAAACGTACTCGGTACTATTTGTGTCTGGCCTTTGCAGGACACTGTTACCTCTGTGAAGTCTTTCATTTTCTAGTCTGGTATCTTTCTTCCTCAAACTGTTAAGAGTCACATTTATTCAAGGCAAGACAGTGAGCAGCTATCAGTCTTTTCCATTCTGTTCTCCCTCCCACATTTTTTCACCCACATCTGTATTTTTAGCGCCTGTCCTCTCCATTGAGTTAAATCTGTAATTCACCATCTGTGTACACACATGTGTGTAGGGATGCAAGTCCTTTTGAATCAGTCTCCATAGTGAACTGAAAATTGGCAGCAGCAAGACCTTGTCATTAAAAATGGCCTTTTACTGTGATTTTTGTAATAAGCTCTGAATTAGATATTAAGTAGCTGTTACGACTATAGAAAGCCAACTTACCTCTGTAAATCCATCTTGCAACCATTAGGCTTTCTGATATCCCATTTTATATATAGAGTCTGCTTGTACCTCCTTCCCTTCAGGGCATCAGGCATGCAGAATTTACATGGCGCCAAAAAGTCCTGGAAATCTGCTAGGTCAGTAAAATATATGGAGAAACTGGTTCTTTCTCTGCATACAAACAAAATCCCCTTTGAAACAAGAATGCGGTAATAAATCTTAACTTTGGACCCTAACTGTGGCTCAGCATTTCAGATCATCTTCCTTCATGCAAGTCAATTCAGCCTTATGTGACTTCCTTCTCCTGTTACCCCACATTGCATGGGTTTATCCATCAGGAAAAGGGATTCCTGAGGGCTTGGTGGTGAGGTTGTCCCATGCTATTGAGGCTGGTATAGTGATGGCAATGCAAAATAGGTACCTCCGCCGTTCTTCTCTGAGTGCGTTATACAGATTTTAAAGGAGCTTGGATGTATAAAAACACCTCGTTTTTCTTCATTGTTTTCTAATAAAGGAAACATGCTCACACAATAATAAGAAAATAAGGTATTTTTCAAGTGGATTACATATTGCAGACAAATTTTCACGTATTTTCTTGCTATCATAACAAAGTTAAAATGTTAAGATGTTTCTGGTTTCAACTGCTTCTTGAAAAATTTAAGCACAACCATTTCACTGTGCTACATTTTCAAAATGCTGTACATCTTTCCTCCAAGCACTCCTGACAACAGTGCCATAAATATGAATAAAGTAGTCTGCAGAGCCTCTTAACTCAGGGCAGAGCCCTGCAGCAGGCTTTCCTTGCCTTGCATACCAATACAACCCTCCTTGCAATCAGATTCTGTTTTTCCCCACCAGTGACTGATGCTGATGAGCTTTCCCACAACATTAATGTCATTGCTCATTTGCATTCCTTTGTGCAAGTTCTTGCAAATAAATAGTCCATACGGATCACAGAAGAAAAGAGATTTCTGGGAGAAATTATAAATGTTTTAGTTCTTTGCATGTGACCCCTTCATGCAAAGACAAGAACACTGCAAAAATGTACTGGCGATTTTGTGGCAGAGCTGAACACGTCAGGAAGACCTGATAACAAGAACTTGGAGGCCTGGACGGTCTTCTCATAAATTTACTAAGAGATTGGCAGGGTGGAAACCAGTGGCCCATTAATGGTGCTTAGCTAAATTTACTGTGGACTGATTTCACTGCCAGATGACCTGTCTGTATAGTATGAAATCTATACTTGGTTAGATAGTTGAAAACAGATCAAATGACCAAGATCATGATGGTATCTGTATACAGAAATTTTTATTGGTGTAATTATCAGAAAATGTTATTTTTTTCTTTATTTTTAACTGAACCACAACACACATCCCAGAGTGGCAGAGCTACAGCCATTTGCTGATTGCAAAATCATAAAAAGATATCATATAAAGATATACTCATAAAGATATACTTATGGCAACAGAGAGGTGCTATGTAACTGTAGTCTTACTATAGTAGTAAAAGTTGTACATGTGTGTATATGAGTGTGGACAAGCCCTACAAAGATTATTTTTCTTGCTTCCCTTTGATCTGGATGACATTACAGACATTTGTATCAAGAGCAAAGCGAATACATGATTTGTCAAGTCAGAACAACAGCAATTTGTTTTAACTTTAATCTTGTCTATTAATGCCACAGTGACCATGGAAGATACAGACCACCAGAGAATCCAGTCTCCATGGTCTCTTTTACACCATCATGGACTTGAGAAGCTACTTTAAAATTCATTTTAGTCTTTGAGATGCAACTTGAAAATTCATTTTAGTCCTTTAATTCTATAGCCTGTGGTCCCAATTATTTAATCCAGAGGGCTGACTTTCAAAGCATCAACCTCCTATTAACATTCAGGGAGAATTGGGCTCTTGACAACTCTCATTTAAGAGCCTACATGAAAATGTGGAATTTCTGCCTTCCCTACTGCTACCAGAAAAGTTGGTTGTCACTTTGGAAAATCAGATCACTTCTGGTCAGAAAGACTTTTCCCTTTCAGTGGAACAAATACACTTAAATCCACAAGTCTAGATAGCAAGACTTAAAAATTACAGCCTTTTATCTCATCCTAGGAGCCATGGCACTCCAGAGCATCAAGCAGGGATGCCTGCAGGAGGGCTGACACTTTAGAAATCGTGTTTAGAGGTCTGGATACAGAAGACAGATGGAAGAATTACTGTAGTCACTGTAATTAAAATGACATTCTCCTACAAGGTGACATACTACAGGAAGGCTCATTTGGAAAATTATTCTGTGGAGGGAGCAGAAACTTTGGGCTAACAAAATTAATTTTCAGGAAAACCAGCAGAGCAGTTTTGGGAAGGGAGACAGGACAAGTTGTTGGCTATTCAGATCATCAGTCATCTGTCTACAATGCACAATTTCAGATTAGAAAGTGCACTGTTATTAAGATCAGTCTAATGCTTATGCATATGCTAAACAAGACACCAGAAAGAGTAACAATAAATCATAGAGCCATTAAATTCATGAGAACCAAATCTGGGAGGAGTTGGAAAAGGGAAATGGATGAGGAGGGCAGGTTATTCTAAGTCATTGCGCATACAAAAATGATGATGGGTTTTCAGGAGAAACAATCCAAGTTGCACTAATTAGAAAATATTCCAATGTGACAATTTTCAGCCTTTCTATAACATCAACATGGCTTTAGGTTCACACCAAACCAGCACTCACATTTGCAGTCCACAATGTGCTGTGTTCTCCAAATAAATGAGAACATTCCCTATAACATCAACAGAGGAAAAAGGGAGCTTTTGCAACAGATTTTTGTATGCTGAAATGCAAATACCCAAGTCAGTTGAATCGAATCTCCCTGGAGGTCTTCAAAGGCTTTCACATCTCCCCACAGATTATGAGCAAGGTGTTCGTTTGCTTTCGGAGATTTGGCTCATTAAATAGCTGAAATTCATGAGAGATTGGTGTCTGGATGGTGCAGACGGCTGTTTTTCTCTCTCGAAAGGCTCATCTGTTGGCGGGAGCAGTCTTTGCCTGCCATTGCCCACACTTCTGCTCACCTTGTTATCCAGAATTTATCATGATCAATGATGTCTGCAGTGGGGAAGAGGAAGCACATTTTCTCTTCTGCTAGGAAAACTGCAATACTTTGCTCACTGCCCAGTGCAAGGAGTTTCTTCTTTGCTTTCACATTTTTTAGACAGATTTTGTCAAAATAAAAGGTCTCCTGATTTTTGTGCTCCCATTCCCCTACTTGTCTATTTGAACATTGAGATTTCCCTCTTGATCACATCTGTGAAATGTGTTTTTTCCCATAAAACTTCTTCAAATATCAGATGAAAAAAAATCAAAGCTCATGAGCCAAAACACATTTTGCCAAACAACATTACTAGGCCAGGGGAAAGTGAATAGGAAAGGACATTTTTCTTAATGTAAAACACCGTAATAATTTTTGAAAGTATCATTTTTTCTTCTGATAGCTCTGCCAAGCATGCCTCTGACCCTGTGTTCAGTATAAATAAACACCTTTTACATTTCCACAGCTCAGAAACTTCTCTGGAGACGTTAACTTTATCTACATATTTTTAACCTTACAACTAAAAACAGATTGTATTTTTTTTAAAATAAAAGCTCTTCCAGCTCTTCAAGGACAATAGGGCAATAGGATCCTCTGGGAAACTGTTCTCAGGGATAAGGGAGCAGAACAGAGCTGGCAGGTCTTTGAGGATGCTTTTCACAGAGCACAAGAGCTCTTGATCCCCAGACGTAAGAAATTGGGAAAGGAAGGCAAGAGATCAGTGTAGATGAGTTAAGGCCTGCTGATCAAACTAAAGGGCAAGTAGGAAATGCACAGGCAACAGGAGGAGGGACAGGTATCCTGGGATGAGGACAGGGACACTGCCTGGGTGTGTAGGGATGGGATCAGGAAGCCCAAGCTGCAGCTGGAGCAGAGCTTGGCAAGGGATGCCAAGAAAAGTAGGAGGGGTTTCTATAGGAATGTCAGTCAGAAAAGGAAGGTTAAAGAAAGTGTCCCCCTTGACGAACACAACTGGCAAACCGGTAACAGTGGACAGAGAAGGCTGAGGTGCTCAGCAACTTCTTTGCCTCAGCCTTCACTGGCAACCTCTCTTCCCACACCTCTCGAGTGGACAGACTGCAAGACAGGGACTAGGGGAGCAAAGTCCCTCCCACTGTAAGTGAAGATAAGGTTCATGACCACCTGAGGAACCTAAACATACACAAGTCCATGGGACCTGATGAGATGCACCCCAGAGTCCTGAGGGGACTGGCTGATGTAGCTGTCAAGCCACTCAATGATATTTGAAAAGTCAAGGCAGTCAAGTGAAGGCCCTGGTGACTGGAAAAAGGGAAACATCACATCCATTTTTAAAAAGGATAGAAAGCGCCCTGGGAACTACCGAACCGTAAGCCTCACCTCTGTGTCTGACAGGATCATGGAACAGATCCTCGTAGAAGCTCTGATAAGCTACATGGAAAACAGGGAGGTGATTCAACAGCATGGGTTCACCAAAGGAAGTCTTGCCTCACCATCCTAGTGGCATTCTATGATGGAGTAACAGCAACAGTGGACAAGGGAAGAGCTATGGATGTCATCTATCTGGACTTCTGCAAGGCCTTTGACACGGTCCCCCACAACATCCTTCTCTCCAAATTGGAGAGATACGGATTTGATGGGTGGACTGTTCAGTGGATAAGGAATTGGTTGGATGGTCACATCCAGAGGGTAGTGGTCAATGGCTAGATGTCCAGATGGAGATCAGTGGCAAGTGGTGTCCTTCAAGTGTCCATACTAGGATGAGAAGTGTTTCATATCTTCATCAATGATATAGAGAGTTGGGCCAAGTGCACCCGCAGCAAGTTTGCAGACAAAAGCGAGCTGATGCCATCCAGAGGAACCTGGACAAGCTCAACACACGGGCCTACGTGAACCTCATAAGATTCAACAAGGTTCCACACCTGGATCAGGGCAACCCCTGGTATCAATACAGGCTGGGAGATGAACAGATTAAAAGTAGCCCTGCAGAAAATCCCTTGGGGGTACTGGTGGGGGAAAAGATGGACATGAACCAGGAATGTGCACTCGCAACCCAGGTGATCAATCACATCCCAGGCTGCAGCACAAGAAGTGTGGCCAGCAGGGCCAGGGAGGGGATTCTGCCCCTCTGCTCTGCTCTGGTCAGACCTCACCTGCAGTGCTGCATCCAGCTTTGGAGTCCCCAACACAAAAAGGACATTGAAGTGCTGGAGCGGGTCCAGAAGAGGCCACAAAGATGATCCAAGGGCTGGAGCAGCTCTGCTAAGGAGACAGGCTGAGAGAGTTGGGGTTGTTCAGCCTGGAGAAGAGAAGGCTCTGGGGAAACCTTATTGTGGCCTTTCAATACTTAAAGGCAGCTTATAAGAAAGACAGGGACAGACTTTTTAGCAGGGCCTGTTGTGATAGGACAACCGGTAATGTTTTTTTTTTAAAAAAAGGTAGATGTAGACTGGATATAAGGAAGAAATTTTTACGCTGAGGGTGTGAAACACTGGCACAAGTTGCACAGACACCCGGTGGATGTCCCATCCCTGGAGACATTCAAGGTCAGGTTGGATGGGGCTCTGAGCAACCTGATCTAGTTGAAGATGTCCCTGCTTATTGCAGTGTTTGGAAAAGATGACCTTTAAAGGTTCTTTCCAATCCAAAGAATTCTGTGATTAATTTCAAATGGTTTGCATGTATCAGAAATTTCAAGAAGTGGCACATAAAGTAAGCATGTGCCTAATGTTTTAAGTCAGAAAATGACTGTGGGTGGCTAGACAAGGGTGTCTACTACAGTTTTCGTACTTCGGGTACCCTACCTGGCTTTCTGCTGTTGTTCCAGAGCATCCTGGGTCTCCTGTAGCACATCTGCCAACCCTGCTTGGATGTTTCAGCTGGGGCATCTCAAACAGCATTAGAGTCCCTGTTTAAGCAGTGAAATCCCAGCCTTCCCTGCTAGCAGTGGTACCTATGCACATACACAAAGCTTACACGATTAATGCAGTATGTCATTAATTAAAAGCAGGTCACAAACGGCAACTCAACCATGTTTTGCTCAGTCTTGGAATGGCTGTTTATTCCAAAGTCATGAAGCTTCCTGTGAAGTAAATACCTTGAGAGTACAGTGCCATGATTACATGATGAATACAAGTACGGTGCTTTGTCAAATACAATAAGAGACATAAACTCACATGAGAGGATCCTGCTAACAGAACAGAATGTAAAAGTAACATCTGAAGAGCAACAGACCTCAGCAGCCAAATACTTCACTTGTCACGATTGCCATTGAGATAAAATGGCTAATTCAGTGCAGAATTTTTAGAAGGAAGCATCATTTCCATACTGCAACCAGGATTTTGCAATTTAACAAATTTGAAATGAAGGAGCATTTGCTGGGCAAGTCCATAAGACTATTTTCAGGTGTGATCATCCTCATTTTTCAGGTAGGCAAAAATAATGTGAGATTTTAGAAAGAAGCTTAATGGAGTCAGGTATAAAAACCTCAGTGAACTTCAATTCACATCCAATTCTTGATGAAAATCCTTAGCAGAGTGACTGTTTGTAAGGAAACTCTGTAAGACCATGGGATAAAGCTCAGGATTTCTCCCTTTTTCTGCCAATGGTTTGCACCTACCCTTACAACACTGTACAGTTAAGAAAGAGACACTATGGGAAAAGATCTCTGCACATGACTCAGAAAAAGAACAGAAGAAGAAAGAAAAACCTAAAGGACTCAGGAAAAAAGAGAGACAAGGAAAAAAAACCAACCCACAAACCTTTTTTTTTATTATTATCAGCCCTGCTTTATTATACAGCAAACTGGTAAAAGCTTTTCTTCATTTGATGGGAATGACGAGAGTCAAAAAGCTTATTGCTTACTCTTTGAATGTTCATGAGACATGCAGTTACAGTAGTGGCCTATTTAAATCCTTTCAGCCAGTGAAACACAGTTCCTCTGTTGTGTTGGGGTGCAGTAAGCTGAAGCTGCAAAACCGGATGTTTCATATGACAAGAGTATGACTTGCTATGGGCAGGAACCCCCTAAGTGCTATTCTTTTTCTTAAAGTCAAGCCTGGGGGCAAAATTAAAATTAAAAATGGAAGTTTGGGACCAAATTTTGCTTTCTGTTCCACTTGGAAACTAAGCAGACATTTCTCCTCAAAGAAATGTACCACATCCTGATCTATAAAAACATAATAACAGATTGAAATTACATTAACGTAAACAGGCACCTCTGAAAAAGACATTCAGTACTCAAAATTGCGGACATTTATGCTAGTACTTGCCAAAACGCTTATCTTGCACATTGTATAGAGATAAAAAAAGTAAATGCTGCCTTCCTTTTTAATACATTGCTTTTATTTCATCTCTAGTGGAAAAAAAATATATAATTACAGAATAGGAAATTCAGAACAAATTTTTTGGCCTCTTTTGGGAAAGAAAAGTGAGGGAAGAATGTGGTCAGCAGTGGAAAAGTCAAGACCTGCAACTACAGAAAATACACAATATTCATTTTTTTATCATATCATATGTTAACTGGAAATAACTACTTCCAGTGCTTATTTCTTAAAAGAAAAATTGGAAAGTTTAAGTTTACTGCTTTTTCCAGATTTTAGGGATGGCAAGAGTTTCACCCGGGGTTCCTATCTTCCTTCCTGAGACTGGATTTTGATTAATTATTTTCTGCCTGTGTAGCACTCTGGTTCAAATAATTCCTTTGACGAGTGGGAGCAGAGTCTTTTCAGGAAACCCATGCTCGTGTGCCCAGTTCTCAGATATTTACCACATCAAACTCTCACATGGCTTATGAGTCCCAAGTGATTACCCAAAGCGAGATAAAAAATGGATCACTTGTCTTCTTCCTTGCTGAGATAATTCCTAACTCCATATATTCTCATAACTTCAGAAAACCATTGCGAAATTGCATAAGTTGTGGCTAGATGCCCAAAACACTCCCCATACACAGGACTCTCACATGAGAGGGTTGGTGTGCGCCCAGGAGCCCATCGTGCCCCCAGCAGCTAGCTCAGCCTCCAGGATGAACTTATGGAGCAACCTAAGTCTAGACATTGCCTTGAAGGTTCAGATGACAGCATAGACATGATCCTAGAGAGATGCTCTGCTTTAAGAGACAGTTGTCAAAGCTCAGACTGTGGTAATATTGCTTAGTTTTAACAGTACTTTTCACTAATGAAGGTTGGAAATTAAAACCCAAAGAATGCTTTGCTGTTAGAAAATAATATTTTTTTTCCAGCTGGTTTCCACTCTCCTTATAAGCATCTTGGAAGAATCTTTTTCAAACAGACATGTTTTGAACATGTCAACACTTTCCAAGCAAAAAGATGTTTGCATGCTTTTGTTCTGCTTTTTTGTTCTGCAATTAAAATATATTTAGATAAACAATGTAAAACCACAGAACCCAAAAAAACCCACCCATATGCACATTATGGAACTAATATGGCTGGCTCAATCGAAATATCTGCTTGGACGTAAGTTTGAGGAAAAATGGCACAATTATTACTTTTCTCAGCAATCACTGACCAAGGGAACCATTTCTTACCCACATGTGCTTCACCAAATTTGCTCTTGCAAAAGGAACAGAAAAACTCAGTGGGATGAAGGGTTTCGCAACCTGGCACATATGGGCCACGGCTTATGGTTTCAGAAAATTCTAATAAGCTAATTAGCTAAAAGGTAATAAGCCCAGAGCCACGTGAATCCTGAAAGAGGATCTTGGTCACATCTGAATCTCAATGAAAGTTCTGACCTTTTGCAGCGAGAGCAGCAACGGTGCCTTCTTCTCCAAGATGCAGACCAGAACATGTGTGTTGTGATTTGTCTGCTTAGCAGCACAATTCTTCTTTCCCTTTATAAACAATGAGCTCTCAAACTCCCTGAAGCAAAGGAACCAGGTGAGGAAATATTTAATCAGTAAAAGGAGGAATTTATATGCAGTTGATAAACTAGGGGCTGTATGGAAATAGAGAACGTAATTGAAAAAAAGCAACCCTTTCCATCACTGCTGGCTGTCCTGAAATGCCTATGTGCGAAGGCAGAAACATGACCTTATTTCAGTGATGGCCACAAATGAGCTGACTTTCACAAAACCAAATCATCCAGAAGACGTAATCTTTGCTGGTTTGAGTTTTCCCCATTTTCTGCACAGCTGTCCTTGTGACACTGCCATCCTTCTCACTCTAAAAAGCATCTTCAGGATTGGGATGCTGCAAACCGTCACCTTCCTAAAGCAAGTCCAAGTGACTTGGATGGTGTACACCAGGAGCATTATAAAGATCAGTTAAGTTGGGGACCCCTGCATTTCCCAAAGTGGCGTTTTCCTGAGTTAAGGGAAGCAGAGGGTGGGAGAAGCCTCTTGACACATCATGTGCTACAGAGGGAGGAAGAGCACAAAAGGTCTTTGTGACACATGGATGAGGCTGTTTCTTATGAACCACGGGTTAAAGCACATCTCTGGATGAAGGCTGAGGGTGTGTAGAAAGGAAGAGTTGGATTTCAAAGCTCAGCTCCCTCGGATACAGAGCAGGATGAGATTAATGAGAGCATCAATGCATCCAAAAACACTTCACTCTCAGGTGGAGACCTGTTGTGAAGTTGCATCTCGGCCAAATTTTTTTAAGCTCTGCTTGGGGACATTTTTTCCTCAAAAACTATGTATCAAACAATTACAGGTGCTTAAGCAATCAACAAGAATAATGAGATAGGTGAATCTTCACATTCTTATCAAATATTTTTTGAAGTTTTTTATGTGGTTCTGGCACAATAAAGGAAAGCTCGCAAGGTTTCTGTAGAGCATTGCTAACCAGGCTGCACTGAGTGCAGCTCAGGACACGGTCCACTCGATTTGCTCTCTGCTATTTTGCATTTCTCTCAGACTATCAAAGGGAGAAGAAAATGCTCAGAGGCATTATTTATTCAACTCAGAAGCAACCCGTTACCACTGTGTTACATCTCTAACACGCAAACAGCACTACACAGCACCGGGAGGGAATCCGTTACCCCTGAAAAAGCAATGGCATGCTCTTCTGAAATCAAAAGAAATGCCCTGCTGTCGATGAATATATTCTTGGTTACAGCACAAGGAGGAAGTTTTTGCTTTTCCAAATTTCTTCCCTGGGGTTGTAGAGTATGAGATGAGCAACGTGACCTTGCGACGACAGAATTTTAATGTGTGGCTGGTGCACCAAAAGCGATGCAGCAGCGTCTCTCTTCTCAGTGTTGCTATGCACGTTACACATTTATGTAACGCTGCTTCTCGTCCTCAAGGCTGTCCTTACCTACAGTCAGCAATAGCGAACACAAAACATATTTATTGAACTGTCAAAGCTACTTACAACTGGCACAGAGAACTACACACTCCAGTATTTCGGAGAAAAGGAAAGTTAACAGGTAAAGCCACTGTCAACCCCAAAACAGAAGTAGATGGCTTTTGAAACAGGTTAACTAGAAAGAGTCAATGGTGGACTTATTTCAAACAAATTCCTTATTTCCAAGGTGATTGCTAAAATATACCAGTTTTACACTGTGCTTTACCACCAAGTTGTGCATAGAAAGGCAATGTCTTTGCGTATATTAGTTCTCAAACCACGGTGAGACTCTGTATCTTCATCCAATGAGGCTCACTTTTCATTTCTAGAGTTGAGAAACCAGAAAGGATGTCTCCCTCTTTCCTTTTGCTTCCTCTTTGAAATATTTTATCCCGTTCATTGCTGACATTCACTATGTTCTCCTGCCCTCCTCAGTTTGCTCCTCAGTTGACAGCACTTTACCTGAAGCTTGAGGAGCTACTATTGGCTTCCTCCTCCTGCTGTAGCAGCACAGATCACTGGGAAGAAGGCACAGATTTTGGACAGACTTTGCCAGGAAGAAGCAGCCAGCCATGTAAATACTTTTTTGCAAGGTCCGACATCCTCAGAAAACCAAGGGCTTTGTTAAGAGCACATCTACAATTGGGATGGGTGGCTTTCTCCAGCTCCATGCTTCTCCAATAAGGGGACAGATCCATTGCATTTAGTACAGCTCTAGCCACTGTCTCTTACAAATATAAGAATCCCGCTATATCAAGACAGATCCTATCCCTCTTACAATATGGGTTGGCCATCTGCAGCCCAGAAACCAACTGCATCTTGGGCTGCATCACCAGAAGTGTGGCAGCAGATGGAGGGAGGGGATTCTGACCCTCTGCTCTGCTCTGACCTCACCTGCAGTGCTGTGTCCAGCTTTGGAGTCCCCAGCACAAAAGGGACATTGAAGTGCTGGAGTGGGTCCAGAGGAGGCCACAAAGATGATCCAAGGGCTGGAGCACCCCTGCTATGAAGACAGGCTGAGAGAATTGGGGTTGGTCAGCCTGGAGAAGGCTCCAGGAGGACCTTATAGTGACCTTCCGGGACCTGAAAGGTGCCTGTAAGAAATCTGGGGAAGAGCTGTTCTCTAGGGCAGGAGCGATGGGACAAGGGGTAATGGTTTTAAACTAGAAAAGGAGAGATTTAGGTTGGATATGAGGAAAAAGCTCTTCACCATGAGAGTGGCAGATCACTGGCACAGGTTGCCCAGAGAGGTGGTGCAGGCCCCATCCCTGGAGATATTCAAGGTCAGGCTTGATGGGGCTGTGCGCAACCTGATCTGGTACCAATGCACCAGATTGGTGCAGGAGTTGGACTGGATCAGCTTTAAAGGTCCCTTCCAACCCAATACATTCTATGATTCTACGAAAAAACTAGAAGGATATTAAACCTTCACAAATACTCATCCAGCCCTGTAAGGAGCAGAATTTGTTGCTCAGAAACTTTATGTAAGAGCACTTGTTACACTGGCCAGTCCATCAAAAGACTCAGGGTTTAACCCTAGAAGATGCTGGCTAATTGATCTATGACATCTACAGAGGAAATTCCAGTTTCTGGGATTTACTGGCCTTAGTACAGACTCCAAAAGATCAGGGTCTTTATGGGAATGAAGAGCCTTACTTCAGCTCCATGTTTCACCAGTGCATCGCTAAAGCAGCCTTAATGCAACTATATCAGCAGCAGAGATGATGCAAACCCCAAATCACCATTAAGAGCGGAGTCCTCAGCTGTATTCTATATAACCTTGAAAAATGTGCATTTATTGCAGAAAAGCGCAGTTCATCATGGGCACCAGTGGAATTTTGATTAAACCTTGCTGTTAAACCCTCTTTGTTAAGACAATAAAAACTGGTTTTATTTGTGAGAGGTGGGAAATCTGCAGCCAAATCAGATCCATAATCCAGAGAAGCACAGATCCAGCTTGTCTTAAATCACACTGGCATGTTTATGAAATGATTGCCAGGCCGAAATGAAAATTAATCTCCCTAGAAACCCTTTTATTTTTTAAAGAAGTAAACACTGCACTTTAATAACCATGTCTCTTTTCTGACTTATGGGGCTTGAACTGCTATAGGCAATGACTACTTTGCCTCCTGCCTGCTTCTTTAACTAACACCTTGCAGTTTGAAACCACAACCCTCTGTGTTTAAGTTGAGTAGAGGTTTTTCTCTTAGGCAGCTGCTCTCTAGACTGTTATGGCAAAACAATCAGCATTTTTGCAAAAAAAATTGGATTTAGCTTAAATTTTCTACCCAAAGCAGTGCGGTCATGGGCAAGGCATCTGTGGTACGCACTGGTGTCCTCTCTGCAGCCCAGGATCAAGGTTGTATGGAGTAATCTCTCATGCTCCTTTCAGTCTTGTGTCCTAGAAGAGCAGGTAAAAGACCAAGGAAGAACTCACAGGCCATTAGTACCATACACTGCTCCAGATTCAGGGCTGGAATAATCATCATGGATGGACTTCAGAAGCGAAGGTGACTCCTCATCAGGCCTCCATTAGGGCTCACCTCTGTATTCCTTCACTACGGCAGTGAACATTTACTCACACAAGTCATCTCCATGCCATGGCAAGAGAATTTTGTGGGTAAATCTGATTAATCCAGTTGTGGAAAGCCCCAGGTCTTGTACTGCTCTACAAGGAAAGAAGCCAGAGAGTCGTAGTCAATG
>NW_010179412.1:0-1471 GCF_000695765.1 Mesitornis unicolor
TCTCTTTTTCAAGAATATAAACTGCTTTTCACATTTCTACTCACTGACTTGTAATCTGTAAATATCTAAAAAAACAACCCACAACATTTAAAAAGAACTTTGGAAAACTTTTCCAGATTAAATCCAACACAGCAAAAAAAACCCACACAACAACAAAACCCCTCAAATCAAGAGGCTATTTTTAATTCAGATCTGTTTTCTGGTTGAATTCACCCTTTGGCATACGAAAAAGATTTACAAAAAGGAGTAGTGCAGCACTGGAAGTGATGGGGAGGTAGGAGAGAGATGGAAGCAGGGGAACTGCTTCTCTTCTCAGCAGTGTCAACCTAACTTGTCTGTGAAGCAAAAGAAAATTGGCTGGGTGCCACTTGTGACAAACTGTGCTAAGAAATGAGAGGCTGGGAAAGTTTTATTTAAACAGGAGTAGAATTTATGACAACAAAATACAAAGGCAGCATCTGGTTTAAGTGATAAAAACCTGTAATCGATGCATATTTTTAATTCCTCGATGCCTATGAGTGTAAAGTTATTTTAAAAACTGATGAGAATGATAATTATAGCGTAAATGAGAAAATACACAGAGCACTGAGCTCTTTATACAGCATATGAGCTATGTCATGGGCTTTTTAGGGTTTCAGAGCCCTTCAGTGGCACGAGTGCTAAGTGTGAGCTAGAGGGCCTTACGACAGACAGAAGACAAAACCAGTGCCCCACTGAGCTTATTTGAAGCACAGCACCCAGTTGAGTTTCCTCCGAAAGGCATTCAGATGGTGCCCCTTAAAACCACTTTGAGAACTTAGGCAACATAAGGCAGCTTTTGACAACCAAAAGATTTGGCTTAAAATTGCATTGCTGCTCCAAGGCCAACTACTAATGCAGACACACGGTTGATGCTACAGGAAGTAGCACGAAGAGAACACATGCTTGTAAACTAAAATATTCAAGTCAAATTCTTTTTACCAACGACTCTTTGGATCCCAGTACACCATGTCTGTATCTTATCCTGAGGGTTGGTATCAGTGTCACTGATAAAGACTTTGTTTTTACTCTATTTGTATTTCCAGAAAAGCTACTCGATGATGCAAATTTTTCGCAGTGACCTAAGGCCAAATAATTTTATTTGTGAGATAACTGGACAAAACTGACACTAGAGAATACTTGGCCTCTCCAAATTCATCCCGGCCTCACATGAGGAGGCAGAACAAATAAGAAATTGCTTGTTCAAAAGAAAAGATAATATGAAAGGAAAACAGTTCTTGTGTTAGCCCAAAATGTCTGATATTAAGCGCCCTCTCTTGAAGAGGCCATTTGGAGCAAAAATGACCCTTCTCCAACTTAAGGAGAGTTCCCACATAGACTGCAAATTCTGATTAAGCTTCTATCCTCCTACTTCTACAAACAACACCTAGATTAAAGACTGCAAAAAGGAAAGCAGATGCCGTTTGAACTGCTTGTGCTCATTTACCACTTC
>NW_010179413.1:0-36363 GCF_000695765.1 Mesitornis unicolor
TTCCGCGGCGCAGTCCGGCTTGCGAGGCTGTGCCAGTCTTCCCGAGAAAGGGCCGCGGTCGGTAGGGGTGGAGGTGGATCCGACCCGGCCCGCAGCCGCCATCCTGCGGGCCGCCAGACCTCGGCCTGCGCCCCCGCTTAGCCGTTAGAGGAGGGTGCTACCCTCCTCTGCACGGAGCGGTCGTGTGGGCGGCCGTGGGTGGATTTCTGCGCTGGCCTGCCCTGTTCCCGGCCGAGGATGGGTGCTGGTGTGGGTATGCAGCAATACGGGTGGTACCTGCTCCATCATACCCGCAGCATGCTTGTGCTATGGCCGTCTCGCCCGCGGACATCACAGGCCGCTGGGAACTGGCGGTTTGATGCGGGGAAGCCCTTGACTTTGGAAACAAGCCCTAAGACTCTGAAATAAATGCGCTGTACCGTGACGTGATGCCACATGAGACCCTGCTGGCAGATGTAGGTCTGCCCAACGGCACGGCAGCTACAAATGCTTGCTGTAAATAGTGACATGTCGTGGTTGGCGTGACGCGAGGTGCAGGGAATAGGAATAAAACCTTGCGCCGCTGTCGCTGCTGGTGTTCACCCTTGCTGTCTGCTTTTGCCAGAAGCCAGCACCTCAGACGCCTCTTGCTTTACCAGTCCTGGCGCTCCCTTACTGTGTGTGCATAGCTGTGTAGCATAATATATAGTTATAGCTATTGCTGAAGAGTATTGTTGCTCAGCTTTTGTCCCACAGGGTACTAAACTGGCTATTACAGGTGATAAAAATGTTTGCATATGATTACGCTATGAAAATGTGGTCTGGGGTCCCTGACCTGCAAATATTAATTGCTATATTTTGAAGCCAAATCTGTCCCTCTGAAGACGACTTCTGTGTCCCTTTCTCCACGTGGCTGAATGGGAAGGCCCAGGAGCTGAGAAGTAGGGGGTGGATAGGAGGAATGTCCTTAACACCTGGTATTAGAAGAGGTTTCTCCTTTAGCTGTAATATGAGAAAACTATTTATTATCAGCTTCACTAAATGCTGCATTGAGTGTCATCGAATACAGCTGGAGGACTTCCACTGTCTTTAATAGAACACAGCAGAGACCTAAAAAGATAGTAAAGTACGTGACCCATAATATCACCCATGAAAATAAAAATTGAATTCCTTTGTGAAAAACTAACCACAAAACAGCATCTTTATCCCAGAAGTGTTAAAGAAGAGCAGAAAGCTTTTTCTTTACAGATGTTAAAATAGCTAAAAAATTGAGAGTTTCATTGTGGGTCCCATGGTGTTTGTAATTTTTTCTTGAAAATTCCCATCTCCAGTCAAATGCTTGTGAAAATTCTGCTTTTGTGTTAAGAAAATCAGACAAAAAATCATTTTAGTAATCCCCATAGCTGTATAGAAGAGATTGTCAGTCTCAGCAACAACTCCCTGTCTGTTCTCAAAATCTCTCAAGGACCATGGGTATTTCATGATCAGCTTTTTGACTGATGAGTGTATAAAACACTAGTGGTTACTGTGGTTCTAGAGGCTGGTGCTGTTGATTTATAAAGTACGAGTGGTCTTGCAGGTTGCTGTTTGAAAACTTTCACTTTACACTCTGAAGATGTCCCAAGTGGACCCTGTAGACTTCGAAACCAGAAAACAAATAAGCAAGTTTTTTTTCTAAATCATAAGGTTTTTCAGACCGATTTAATGATTTTTCGTTCCCTATTTCATTAATTCAAATATCAGCTAAATATTCTTAAAACAAAGGCCATACATATGAAATATAAGAAAACAAAGGATATAATTTCAGCATAATCCTTTCAACATAATGCCTAGTAAGCTCTTTGAAAAAATTTCAGAAGGTGCTTAAAATAGCAAAAACAGACAAAAATTTAATTACTGAGGTAGGAATATATCTTAAATTGTATAAAGCTCAGCTTCACAACACGGGAGTCTAGAAGCTTTGGTTTCTGAAGTTTACAAATCAGATTGTAAAAGCTTAATATGAAAAAAATTGCATGAGTATGCTTCACCGTAAAGCAAGCTCTGGAGAAGGAGAGCATGGTAAATGGTTTGCTGAAGACCGTGCTTCCCAGGTGCCATCTCACCAGAGCCAGGAGGCATTCCTTCTGCTGCAGCACAGGAGCACAGGAGGAACAAATGTGAGAGCAACTTCAGTGCCATTAGTTCTTGGCCCCATAATTCTATCAGGTTGACTTCTGTGGGATGAAAAATGAAAAATTAATTGCTACAACACCTATAGCATCAACAACTCACAAGAAGTAATTCAGAGAATTTCTGTGGCTTGAGTTATACATGGCATGTTGAGTTGATCATAGTGCTTCCTTCTAAAGCCTTAGGATCATCACCACCGTAAGCAGCAGCATGGCCAGCAGGTTGAGGAAGGTAATTCTCCCTCTCTGCTCTCGTGAGGCCTCACCTGGAGTACTGCATCCAGCTCAGGGGTCAAGAAGGGCAGGGACCTGTTAGGAGCGAGTCTGGAAGAGAGCCACAAAGATGATCAGGGCTGGAACACCACTCCTGTGAAGACAGGCTGAGGGAGCTGGGGTTGTTCAGCCTGGTGAAGAGAAGCCTCTGGGGAGACTTTAATGCAGCCTTTCAATATCTAAGAAAGACAGAAAGAGACTTTTTACCAAGGCATGTAGTGACGGGACAAGGGGCAATGGTTTTAAACTGAAAGAAAGTAGGTTTAGATTGAATGTAAGGAAGACAATTTTTTAACGATTTCTATGATTTTACTGGAACAGATTGCCCAGAGAGGTTATAGATGCTCCATCCCTGGAAGTGTTCAAGGCCAGGTTGGATGGGGCTTTGAGCAACCTGGTCTAGTGGGAGGTGTCCCTGCCTGTGGCAGGGGGGGTGGTGGTGATCTTTAGATAATCTTTAAGGTCCCTTCCAACCCAAACCATTCTGTGATTCTATCATTCTGTCTCTGTACCTCATGATACAGAATATGACTGAGGTCTGGGAAGGATGAGTGTAAACTTTAGGATGCTAGCATCTTAATAGATTTATTTCAGTGAATATGCAAAGCTGAAGCAGATACACTGAATGGAGAAGGAATGTCTGTAAGCTACAAGTGGAAACAGAGAGAAAAACAAGAAAGACAAAAAAAAAAAAAAGAGCAGCTAAGCAGAAAACCTTAATAAGAGAAAATTTAATGGAGCAGTGCTTTTTGCTTCAACATCCAAAATCCAAAGAAGTTTCAGAAAGGTTTTTTTGGGGGTATCCTCAGAAATTGTAATGTGTTTGTCAAAAAGCCTGAAGAAAAAGTAATTTGACCTCTGGAATGGTAGGATTATGTTGTGAAGTACCCTCAGATTACTGTTAAAAGTGACTGAGCAAGATGGGAAATGGGCTGTAGTGATGAATAGATAGACGGGATAAAACCCCAGATACAGAACGAAACCCATCCTAAATGCATTGTACCAGTGGGTGACAGCTACCTCAAGGGTCTGTTCACTTTTCTTAGGCAATGTTTAGCCAGCTTGCCGTGCCAGTAAAGTATTATTGAATCAAATTGAATTTAATTTCACACACCCCTGTATGTAAAAACCAAACACACGTACCAGACATGCAGCTGTGCCTGATGGCTCCTCAGAAAGCAAATTCCAAGATACATGCAGAACACCCCCAATGAAAAGTTATGCTAGAAATTATTTGATTTGATGGGACATTACTGTGCCATTTCCTTTTAGGGTCTGTAGCACTCAAAATATAGTACTGTAATAGGCTATTTGCACAGAACAGAACAGGGGTTGTCCACGTGGTCTTTTTAAAGTGAGCTTGGTGATTCGTGCTGATTTGGCAGTTGTAGACTTAGGATTTTGAATTCAGAGTTTTCCTAGTGAGGGAGAACTGGCTTTGTATGTGGTTTGGGTAGCAGGTGTGATTCATCAATAAAGTAATAGCATATTTCTCTTGGAGCAGGCAGGGCTTAAATGATGTAGATAAAGTACATATTCAAGTCCACATAGCTGACTCCATCTGTCGGTGCAAGTGCTGTGAAGCCTTTTAGGTTATTTGGAGCTAACCAAACAGTGTTTGCTGTACAGTGCAAGCAATGTATGCAATGTAAGCAACGGGTGCAATGCATTTACAAAGAGATATGATACAAGAATTTTAGTAAGTGTTTCATGATACACATGATCTCCTTCTGCAGTGTATCTTGGGAAATGCAGTCCAAGAGGAATCAAGCCTGATGCAAGAAGGTGGTGAAGGTTTGAGAAAAACAAATTGCAGCTTCCTGTAGGTGCAGCAGCATCTCAGAAGATGCAGTTTAGTGTTGAATTGATGGAGAAAAAACAAAAATACTGCATTTTCAAATTCAGGCCTTGTTAATGTTTTGTTCAGCAGAATAAAAATGTTGTAATTTGTGTTGTCAGCAGGATGAAAATAGATGTTGGCTCTCCTTGTAACATAATTTTGAAGCTTTAAACTGTTATCGGTCACTAACGTGTATGTGAAACTGTGATCTCTGTATCTGTATCAGCTTTGCTGAGGAACTAAAACTGTTGATGGTGTGTCCCTAATGCTTTGCAGGCAGAGCATAATTTTGGAGAGAATAGGACAATTTGGGAGCTTGAGCGGTAGTTTGTTAAAATCAATGTGAATCTTCAGTGAGATTTTTAATTATGTTATTACTTGTGAAGAAAAAATTTGCTGGACCCCTTGCAAGCAAAGATGTTTTTGGCAGGAGCAGAGCAGGAATTGGGAGCTACGCTGGAAACAAGGCAGGGATCTGGCAAAGCCTCAAGGAGGTGACCACCTATTGCTCACTGCCACTGAGAGGCCCTTGCTGACTCTTTCTCAGCAGATATCTTCTGATATGGCAGAGAAACTGTTCTCCAAGTGAGTCTCAGAGAGTGTTAATACCGTGTCTGTCTTCCAACTGAACATAACTAAGGAACAGCAGTCTGCAAACCTTTCATAGCAGGTGGTTGGCATGGGCTCAGCCAAAGATTCTCTATTTACCTGTACTAGTCTGTAAATAGTCTTTCACAGGCAGTGATGAAAGCTATCTCAGAAGTAATTTAAGACAAGACAGAAGAAAGTACATCCTGAGCAACAGAAGAGAGGCCCTATGCTGTCAGGGAATGGGCTAAGTCACCATTTGGGGTTTCTTTCATCTGTAATATCTGTGATTTTGTACAGTACTATTCATCTCAAGAGATCCCATAGCACATTGCAAGCTCAGCCGTGAATTACAACTGGCTCTGGGTTGGATGGACATATCCATCAAACTGCACGCAGCATGTGTACGTAATGAGAGGGAGAGAAACATTATTGTCATTATTATTACTAAAGACATCGGAGTGCTGTGTCCCATTATCATAATACAGCCAGTATACATAAAAGAGTGAGAAAATGGGCAACTCACTTAATATTGGTCAATTATGGTTTTGGTACAGTTTGAATGCACTAATTTAAACTAAGCTATTAGGAGACAGAGCACCAAATTCTGGTGAACCTGATGAACAATATAGTCATAATGCTGTATTTAAAACATGTCTGAATTCTAATGCTCTGTGCAACTTTTATTCCTGTTCTGGTAAACAGTTGAGAAATTTAAAACTTTATTCTTTTGATATAAAGAGAGAAAGTGCAACTAAGGATACACACTCAAAGAAAAAAAAGTTAATATAGTGCTTGATTCATGTTTTGAGCACAGAATTGTACTAATAATTATGAAGGTTCATATAGTCTGCATATTAGCTGTTGTAGATTTGAACGAATAATAATGAACTTTAATTATACAGAGCAGACTCTTTGATCTGCATATTTCCTTTTTTCACCAACTGTGCTTTACATATACTAATATTAACATGCAAAGCAATATTTTATGGTAGTAAATTCATGGGCATGCCTAGATTAAGGCAGAGACTTGTAAACATCTGATTAATAGGAAATCTAACTTGCAAATACTCTGATTTCTTGTCTTCTATCATGCATTTGAAGTTGGGTAAATCTGGTTACCTACTTACTCAAAACTTCTAATTCTTGCAGTACCATTGAGGAACAATATTGTCCTTCATTATTTGACTGGGTTTTAAAAATTCTGTTAAGATAAGGGACAGTGGATGGTATCATTAGTGATCAGAACTGGAGTGTACCTCTTATCTTCACTAAAAGATTAAGAATGTGATATTTATAAAAATTGGGAAGCCAAATTTACCTGATAAAACTGCATTTGCAAAGTGAGTGTTGTCATTTGTAATTACTGTGGTTTTGAACTATTTGCTGCTTAAGGCATACTCCAGATTTGATGCAGGGAATGTTTGACTAAAATTCGTGTAACTGAAGATCTAACCCCTTTCTACTAGGAATTTACAGTCTAGACATCTATGTCCATTTCAAAAGCAACATAATAAAGGAAAATACTTCCATTCACTTTTCTGGTTTCGTAATCAGTGAAATATATGCATGCTTGATAGGACCGCAAAACATTTAAAAGAAAATTCAGACAGAGGCATATCTTTTAAGTATAGGCTTTCGAAGAAGAGCATTGCTATGGAGTAAAGGTCCACATGAAGGACACAAGAAGCGTGAACCCACTTCATTGGCAATGGCAAAACAGACACAGATTTGGATTCCCAGCCCTCTGGTGAGTGGTGGTGTCTGAGTATGCCTGAAAGAACATGCACGCAGTCCCTGTAGAAATTGCTAACCATGAATCTGTTTAAACCCTGAAAAAAGTGTTCGGACTGCATGAGGAGCTGCTGATAGACTGAGAGAGGAGCAAAGGGGAGAAAAAGAAGGAAGTAGTGGGGAAAATGCATTTTATCTTACTGCTTCTGTAAGAAGAACCAATATCACTCCCACAAACATTTGAGTATTCTCACTGCTTTCAGAAGGGCATTAAGTAAGGCAAGAAAGATGTTCTTACAGCGCTTATTGAAGGAAAGGTGGATAGAGTTTATTTAGAGAAAAACTGAGTCTGCTGGGTCTCCTAGTGCATAACCCTACAGGCCAAATAGAATTTGGTGGGCTTTCATGAAGGCTCACGCTGTGTAATGAGTGTTTTCTATCACATGAATGGCTTCAATATAATATTTAATACAGAATTATTTTCCTTCTAAAAAAGATTACCAAAAGGGTTTGTAAAGGCTTCCTTTTGCAGTCACCACCACAATTTTTCTCTTAGATTCTTTTTAGATATCTATTTCGTTTACATCACTGTAGCAAAAAATTAATTGGCAAGGTGAAGCTGTAGATCAGTGTTGAAAATTTCTCCGAAGCAAAGTCTGGCTAATATTGACTTCAGTGTACAGTAGCAGCATGTTTGTGCTGCATGGTGAGATGAACTCTCCATCTGCAGATGTCAGCCTCCTAACTATCACGCTGGTCAGGACTGAACATATGGTTGAGCACTGTTTTTCAAAACTTGGTTCTGCTGGCAAGGATTGGCCTCTTCATGCTGTGGACTTAGTTTACAGTTAGGGAAGGGAGGAAGAAGAGGAGAAAAAATTGGTGTAAATTATTTGACTATATGCAACAGTGCTTCCTCACAGAAACACAGGTTTTTGTATCTGGCACTTGTTCTTGCTTGCGTTACCCAGGAGAGGAAAGTGCTGTTGTAGGAGTGAAAAAAATAGGATTAGGAAAATGTAATTTAATTAAAGAAAAAGCCAACAAATAAGTTGTTAAAGAGTCTCACATAGGTCTGCTGAGGTAATTTCATTTTGTAAAACCTAATCTCTGCACACAGAGAGAAATATTAACAAAACTATTAGGAAGAAAAAAGCAATATTCTTTATTTACCATCTAATTTAGTTTGATGATACTTCTGAGTGCACGAGCTCTCCCTTGGATCTGCGACAGGATCAAAAACCTTGGGTTTTAAAGTGCATTTTTGGAAGTGCATTTTGCACTCCTTACAATGAATTTTCCTGAAGGACATGGTTAGATATTTGGCTCATGGCATTTGCTGGCTACAACAAAAACTTATTGCCAATATCTGATGTGACATTTGCTGCTTCTGTTTCATAGCTGGTGGCGAGATTGTGTATCTTGTATTTTGCCTGATTTGCAAATGGTTGCAAAAGGTTTGCTGATGGTTGCTCCATCTGAGAACAGACCCTAATTCTCCGTACAGTTCCTACTTTGCTTATGTTCATAGATTATCTGGGCTGTAACACCACTACTATTAAAACCACCTGCAGGCTGAAGTTGGCATGCCAAGCACAGACCCACACATTCACTTTGGTACTTATCTGACCCCCAAGTTCTCAGTGGCCTGTGCCCCTGGTCAGGTAACATAACCTGGGCAATAAAAGCAAACCCCTTTGTAATCCCTGCCCATTTCTCCTTGCAGAAGTCTAGAGGGACCTCTGTTAGGGGCTGTAAATTTATACTCCAGAAGGAGTTTCTCTTGGAGGTACCTCTTTGCTCCCCACAGTGAACAGCGTTCTTCCAGTGTGGGAAATACAATGGTAATGTGGTCAGAGAAGCAGGCCACGTGTGGAGCACGGGGTGTCCTGGAGACCCCTGTCCCCTTTGGCACTGGAGCTGGGGACAAGTGTCATTATTCTGCGCTTTGCCTTGCAAGTGAGGTTGCTGAACCAGCACCTGGGTTATGTCAGCACCAAGGTTTTGTACGGATGATGCAAAGCCACTAACGTTTTCTCATCTGTCCCTACTGTAAGCTGCCTGTACAGCTCCAGTGCAGCTTAAAATCTGATCCCCAGCGTCTTTACTGATGTTGCTAATGAGGTTACCAATTAATGGCACTTAATGGTCTGTTGTAGCAGTGGTTTTGGTGATGGAGACAGCTGTCCTCCGGGAACTGTGCTAAGACCATGAACTCATTTTGTATAAGCAAGCGAACAGCTGTTGCAGAAACATCGATGGGAGAGATTAGGTCACACACTTCATCTCGCTGCCACCCCAGGGCTAGTCCTTGCAGTGTGCAGCAGGTGGAAGGTAGAAACAACTTTAAGGGACAAAAGCCCCTTGCTGGAGTTGGACCCAGAGTTCTAGACACAAAATTGCTATATCCTATTAGCAGTCTTCTGATCCATCTTGTTCTCCTAACCTTTTGAAGTCTTTTACCAATTAACTAAGATTTTGAAGCAATTTATTATTTTTTCAGAAATTTTGTCACTGAGCTGTGTTGATCTGTGGTGTGGTATTTTCCTGGCACCTGATTGCAGTATGTAACTCTTGGTACTTGCATATCATCTTATTTATTTAAAAAAGCTCCCTGTGCGAACAGCCTTGCATCACAGGCTTATGAGTATTTCGAATATAATTTAAAAATAAAAATTTAATTTCACAGGCAGCACTTTGAGGTAATGAGTTCTCGTTATTTAAGTTTCACTTTAGTGTTAGGTTACTTTTGGCGCACAGTCGTTGCATTTCATCAGTCTGAAAAAAGGTGGCATTATAGATCTACATTGCATTCCCCTAGTGCGTGAATACCTGTAAAGTATAGCACACTTTAAAATATAATTGTGTAATTGTTCATTTTTGGAACATGACAGAAATGCTAAGAGTTAAGATTTAGTTAAGAGCTTGCCCGTTTCTTTCTGCTGAACTGATGACAATATCAGATATTGTCATTTAGAAGAAAACCCCAAATATACCAAATAGGTCCACTCTAGGATTCACACCCATTAATTTTAAAATCCCCTACATTCAAAAATATTTGAAGATAGTTGTTTTATCCTGGAAACCTTATTTGGGAAAAGCAAATATTTTCATGCTCCCCAAAGTACTTTATAACAAAGAACTGTCTATTTTGAAATGAAAGTAAAATTAAGTTTTGTATGTCACACTAGTAACTTTTAGAAACAAAGTTTCATGGAAATTAATGTAGAGTGTACTGAGCTGTCTGAGTCAGGAGCTGAAGTCCCTTCCCTTCAGAATACTCACCAGGAGTAGCTGACCTTTCCAGGTTACCTGTGAGACCAAAAAGACAGTTTCTCTGCTAAGCATTTAGCATTGCAATCTTCTCTGGAAAAGTCTTGGAGCAAGTATTTACAGTTTGGCAGATATAATTGTCCCATAAAACGTATGAAGAGTAGAAGGACATGAAGAAGTGTTTAAAGGGAATGTCATTTCAGTATTTGTACACTTAGTGCACTTGTGCTTCACTGAGTCGTTATCCTTCAATTTTTTTGGCTTAGCCCGAAGGTGTGTTTACCATTTTTTGAACAATGTAAGAAATCTGTATTCAGAAAGATTACCACCAGCCTCAGAATCGCTTCTTTGAACCTTTTTTGGTGTCTTTTAGTTAGGAGAAATCTTATTTTAGAGCTATCCTAATGCTTACCTCTATGTTCAGTCTTACATTCAGTAAAAGAATAACATGTTACTTTAATGGGTTGTATTTTCACACACTTTCATCCTGTTTCATGGTAGAACTGAAGTCTTGGCAGTTTTTTAAGCTTAGAAGCTGCAATTTCTTAGGATTCACACAATTACAGAAAATTCTGGTAAAAGTTCCTCATACCTAGATGAATTCTCTAATTAGTCAAGAAGGAACAAACGTGTTAAAACTTTGATCATGGATGTGAGCTCAAACAAAAACTTCAGTTAAATTTGGCTGTGTTACACTCCTCTGTCCCTTAATGTCCTAGCTAGTTATCCTTAATGTCCTACCCAGATTTATTAGCTCTCAGCTGCTTCCCAAACAGTGAGTTTGAAGTGGGCAAGTAAAGTTTGCTGGGTATTTCCAGAACTGTAGTGATTGTTTTTTTAAAAAAAATAGACTTCAAAGTCAAAACGTTATTACTTCTAATAGAAAACTAACCCACTAGGAAAGAGACAGAGTCCTTCAGGGAACAGGAAATAATACAATCTGGTTAGCCAAAAAAAGAGAAATAATTATGGTGCTTATCTTTTAAAATACAGCCTTCTGAACAAACTATTCAGAAATGGCCTAAGAACAGAAATTATTTTCTAGATGATTTTTTAAAATGAAGAATTAATTGGTAAATTATAGTTAAATTCATATTTATCACAAAAACCATAATTTCCTGAATTAATTTGGGTTTTTTTTGGTTTTAGAAACTGACCAAAATCGTTAACTTTTAAAGTGCAAACTGCCATCTCCCCGCTGGTGCTATTTGTGCTCTTCTCTCTCTGTCAATTCCAGCTTTGTTTTAATTGGAATTGTCCTACACTTTTCACTGAATCTGCTGCATTTAATGCCTGGGTTAATTGTTCCTTTATTAAATATATCAGCTCAACATACTTTTGTAGCATTAATTTATTTCCTCTGACAAAAAAAATGAAGAAAAGAAAAGAAAAAAAAGGCCAACTGTAATAATACTACATATCTAATGATGATGGCATCAGCTGTGGTTTTAACAGGCTAAGTAGGCTAGAATTTGCTGGAGAGGGAGGCAGGCAGAGGGAGTAATGAGGCAAATATGGTCTCCATGTTAGAATAGGTGCTTGTTCAGCTTCTTTCTACTCTCCCCAGTCACACCAGCACCACTTGTGTCCTTGAGCTAGATATTTAAATATCTTCCTCATCGGTCTGGGTAATACTCACCACAATGTGCATGTGGGAAAAATCCTATCTCGTTGTCTCTCTAAGGAAGTTAGTTTTGGAAGACTGTGTCTTTGAAACAAAGCTCCTGACCAAGCTCAGTGTGTTTGTTTCACACTGCAGTGCTTTTTTTCAGTGCAGGAACTATTTTCCTTTCAGTAAAAGCAAAACTGGCGTATGTTCCAGGCGTGCACCTACTGGATTGCAACCAGAAGTGGGTGTCCAGTGCAGGGGTACAGGCTAGAGCTAACCTGAAATACATACAATGTGGAGTAAATTTGTAAAGGGTAAGTGTCAGGAGGAAGGAACTCGGCTCTTCTCTCTGATGTCCAATGACAGGACAAGGGGCAATGGGAGCAAGCTGGAGCATAGGAGGTTTGATCTGAACATGAGGAAAAGCTTTTTTACTGTGAGGGTGACAGAGCACTGGAACAGGCTGCCCAGAGAGGTTGTGGAGTCTCCTTCTCTGGAGACATTCAAAACCCGCCTGGACATGTTCCTGTGTGACCTAATCTAGGTGATCCTGCTCTGGCAGGGGGGTTGGACTGGATGATCTTTCGAGGTCCCTTCCAACTCCTAATATTTGTGAATTCTGAATTCTGTGAGTCAGCTCTACAGAGCTGCTGCTCCTGTGCTGCCCCACTTGCTCTCGTGGATGAAGCTCCTGGTGTTTGGTTAGCCTGCAGCCATAGGCTTCACGAACAGTGTGATGTGGCCTGTCTTGTGACCTGCTTTTGATCAGAATGGTTGTGTAAATGTTTAAACACCTAAGGGAAAAAAAAACCCCATCAGTTGTTAGTGCACTGAGGGAAAACAGTGTTCAGTCCTCAGTCAAGAAATAACTCTTAACTATGAGGAATAAACTACGGCCAGGGTCCTGCCTGTCCTGTCCTCCTCTTTGGGGTCTGCTCTGTCCATCCTTCAGGGCTCTGAGTGCATTTGATTATGAGGCAGCTTTTTGAAATTGCCTCTTGCTTCTCAAGTAGACACGCTCCATGTTTCATTTCAAAGCTCTTGCACTAACATTGATGATGATAGGCCTGCCTATCCATCCACATTTCTGAAGAAAGATGAAAAGTTTCTGCCCTTCTCCAATATGAAAAGACCTTTAAATATTTATCTCAGAGACCACTGGGCAAGTTATTATCCTGTTCACGCCAAAGGGGCCTCTGAAGATACCTCTGAAGGTACTTTGTCTATCATGAAATCATCTTGAGGCCCATTTTACTACACGTCAGGGAAAGAAAGGTGTCAGACTTTCCCTTTGCAGTTTGGCAGCTTGGGTTTCACAACCCATTATTTCTAATTGCTAGAGCTTAATTTAATAGAGGTAGTGATTCACGAGGGATCATGACCTCACCTGAAATTACTCAGACCCTTTGGGTGGGATCTTTTAGACTCATAGGGCATTCAACATTCACCCCTTATTGTCTGTGGACAGAGATTGTGCTTTAATGCTTTCTCAGCATCTGGACTGATCCAAGAGATAAAGAAAAAAGGGACTTCTGCTCAGTATTGATTTGGTCTCTTTTACTATTTACTTGACCTCTTGAACTCCTCCATCAAAACAGTCAGAGAACTTTTTCTCACCTACAGCTTTCATAAAATCCCAAAGTTTGTGTCTGTTGTTTAGTTTTAGTCTCTCATCTCAAATGGCATATTAATTTGCCATTTTAATTCACTTAATTATCTTTATTTTCATGATCTGTTTCCACAATTAGTTTGACTTGTTACTGCCGTATCCCAGCTTATTGGTTTAGTCTTTGAAGGGTTTATTGCTCTAAAGATTCCAGAGAGAGGACTTGTCAGCTGGAAATGGTTCTGGTGTATATCTGCTTTAATATTATTCTGATTTTTCCTGTCTCCATCTGCTGGTAAAATATGAGATCTGCTGTTCAAACATACCATATAATGAATTACAGAAACTATAAATTTCAAATAATAAATATCCCTTTTGCTGTTATAGACACTTTCCATTAGGAACTGGATAGAAATGACCCATTTATTTATTTTTAGGCTGCTTAATAATAGGTATCAAATACTAACAACTTTTGATCTGTTGTAGATTTATACTGCACTGTCAGGAATGAGTTAGATATTCAAATGGATGTACTAATAACCTGGCAATTCAAATCAGTGTGCTGATGAGACTAGATTTGTTCATTTCTCTGGGAGTAAGAGATGTTCTTAAATGGTCATCACTCTTTTTAAATACTAATATTTTTACAGTTACTGAGCAAGCAGATAAAGGAAATAACATATAACAGGATTTTCAGTCTGATAATTTATTTTAATTAATTTCTGCAGAAAAGTATATAAGGCTCACATTATACAGAAACTACCACTGGCTCCTCCTAACAGTTACAGTACAAAATTTTCCAGTGTTGAATCCAAAGGGAGTAAAACATTTACATACAATCATGCCAGGAGCTCATTATGTGTAAGCTAACAAGACAGGGGTTTGTGCACAAAACTTTTTGTAGGGATATCGTTCATTCAGAGCACAGTATTTTAGTCAGCAAAAGATTTTGCTTCCCATCCAGGGGAAATGCATTTTTGAGACTGCAAAAGGCGATAGTAGAGGTGTGGTGACACAAATGTGCTTTAACGCTGCTGTCATCTGAACTGGTTATATCATAAAAATGTTAGATATCATATTTCTGCATTCAAAGCAGTCTTAAATTTGTATGTGATTTATTTTATGTAATATTTAGGTTGATTATTATTTCCATCTACTCCTAATATTTTGTAGATGCTCGTGGCTTTGATGCTTTTACAACAGAGGTTTTTATAGACCTGAACATTTTCTATAAAATCAACAACTGAGCCTTTAGTTTTATTTTCTATTTCAGTCTATCATGTGTTTATAGGAATATTTTTCAAACACTGTAAGGATGCTGATAGTTATATTCATTCATGAATCAAGAGGGTGTTTTATGAGACCCAAGAAATTTCAACATGAGGTGGTGCAGGTATTCTCAGGCAAGGAATTGCAAGCATTTTGTCTGAATGGCTTTAATTTTAAAGGCTTGTAATATTTTTTTTTATCTTCTTCAAATTAACTGTTAAAATTACAGCCTTTCATTTAATAGATCTTTCTGCGAGTCTTTTTAACTAAGATTTTCATCTGTTTGCTTCACTGGCAAACATTTTTCCCTTCTTTACTTCCACTAACCCTGTAGGGTCCACTTGAGTAAAAGAGACTGACTCTCTCCTCAAGCATCCTTGCTCAAGGGATCCTTAGTACTCTCTGAGAGGTGCACAACTTTGTGTAAAAGTCACTTCTGTCCAGAAATTTATTCTTTGTGTAGATATCTAAAAACAAGCACACAACTTTAATCTCAGAGTGCAAATGGAATTTTTAGGGCTGAAAATGAAAAGAAACATCGATTTATTTATATTCTAAGAACATAGGAAGAGCACTAAATAAACATAAACCCAAGACTAAACAGGAAACCATGCAATGCAAAGAGGAAAATTAATTTCTCACTGGTAGAGACTGAAGCCATTCCAGCAGCTATAATGATGAATTTTATCTTGGCAGTCCCTGTCACGCTGTTGGCTGCAGAAGGATCTGAGACAACCAGTTGAGGATAGGAGCACACCTCTGTGATGGCTGGAACAAGTGGGATGAAGCTCAGCCTGAAAGATTTAAGAGTCTAAGTCCATTTTTCGTAGTGAAACATTCAGTGAGCCTGCCATTCCTAAGTAATTCTTGAAAGTAGGGCTTGGACTCTTGCCATGATGAATGAAAGTCCTAAAAATACCCCAGTGATTTATAAATATCCTCCTTGCTATTTGTGACTTGTTAGTACCCAAGTCTCTTTGAAAGTGGCATTTAAGCTTCTCAGTCATAGAGTTATCAAGAAGGAACTCAATTAATATCTCGTCTATCCAAGACAGGATTTACTCAAACTATCTCTGACAGATACTTGTCTAACCTGGTCTCAAAATCCTCCTGTGACAGACATCCCACAGCCTCCACAGGCAAACTATTACTGTACTGGACTATCCACATCAATAGTAAGTTTTTCCTAATGTGGAATGTAAATCTCCCGTGCTGTGGTTTAAGCCTATTACTTGTCCTGTCCCTTGTGGACATTTCATAGCCTTTCAGATATCTGAATAGCATAATCATGTATTCCCTCATTCGTCTCTTTTTAGCCTTAGTTGAGGCTAAAAAATGTCCCCTTAGGCACTGAGAAAATTTTTACCCAAAGCCAGCTTATAAAGTAGAGCTGCTTTGTTAATGCCTTTATCAAATAGCAATTTCAGGATAAAAGTGTAGTGTAATGGCATATGGCAGGAAAGCCTGATACAACTGCACTCACTTCAGAGATTTTGTGGTTTAAATGGAGATTTGAGGTTATATCATTTGCCCAGCTTTTTTACGTACTGGGATGTCAGTACTGGGATATCAAAGTCAAAGAAAGTAACTACCTTATTCAAGTTACTCTTCTGATGTGTTGCTTCTGCAGCTGAGGCTTACCTCTCAGCACAGAGTTGCATGTTGCCAGAGGGACTGAACAGCTCACTCACAGCAACTTATCACTTTCTGCAGCACTGCAGGCTTTCTGAAACCAGGTCTACCTTATTCCTTTATACAGCATCAAGCAGAATAAAGCCTGACCTAGTGATGTCCAGGCCCCACAGATAAAGTTATGGTTAAGATACAAGTATAGATGTTAAATAATAGTACTTTGCCTGACGCAGTTTCCAGCCTGTGTAAACCCCTTTTTCCTACCCTTTTTGACTGACAAGGTTTGGAAAGTTAGTATTCATCTTCTGGCACTTCAGTTAGGAGGCATGAAAGAGAGTTTGTGCAGATTTTACTTCCTTGTATTTTCAGAAGTAGAATAGAACCATAGAATGATTTAAATTGGAAGTCCAGCCATCAACTTGACCATACATCCAACATGAACCATAGTAGCAATCCTTACTGTTTTATTCTGCTGGATGCCTGTATTAAAAACAGTGTGACCAGCAGGTCCAGGGAGGTGATTATCCCCCTGTACTCGGCACTGGTGAGGCCGCACCTCGAGTACTGTGTTCAGTTCTGGGCCCCTCACTATAAGGAGGATGTTGAGATTCTGGAGCGTGTTCAGAGAAGAGCCACAAGGATGGTGAGGGGTCTGGAGACCAAGCCTTATGAGGAGCGGCTGAGGGAACTGGGGTTGTTTAGCCCGGAGAAGAGAAGGCTGAGGGGAGACCTCATCACTACCTACAACTACCTAAAGGGAGGTTGTAGAGAGGTGGGTGCTGGTCTCTTCTCCCAGGTGATGGAGGATAGAACAAGGGGAAACGGCACCAAGCTGTGCCAAGGGAGGTTCAGGTTAGAGACAAGGAGGAAGTTTTTTGCTGAGAGGGTTGTCAGAGGCTGGAACAGGCTGCCCAGGGAGGTGGTGGAGTCACCATCCCTGGATGTATTTAAAGAGTGGGTAGACGAGGTACTTAGGGATATGGTTTAGGGGGTAGACAGGAGCGGTTGGACGTGATGATCTCGGAGGTCTTTTCCAACTGAGCGATTCTGTGATTCTGTGTGATTCTGTGATGGAGAAATGCAGCTTCAAGAGCACACCCACTTTATGCCTACCTACCTTTGGGTATCAGCATCCAGGAGGGGGGTAGAAGGACCATCAAAAAATAGCACTATAGTCACCAAAAGCAGCAAAATGAGTTTTGTTTTTGCGTTTCTTCTTTGAATATATTCCTAATGTTTGCATGTGTCAGCTCTGCTGAGGTGGCATCTCAGGTTTTAAATTAATATTGTTGTAATGCATTTCTCTTTAATTAAAAAAGAGAGCTCCCCCGTAGGAAATTTCCTAAAACAAAACTCATTAGTAATAAACAGATTAAATCTTTATCAGTTAATCAACACTATAAACTTCTGAGTGTTCGGAGAGCAGTGTGAGATAACACTGTCGTCATAATAAGAGCGCTTGAAATCATTAGGGATCCCACCATGCCGTTTGGGTGGTGAGAAAATAATGATTGAAGATGGGCCCCCCTACAGAGCTCATGTGTGAATTCCCCTGAAGATTAAAGCTGCAAAGATCTGGATTTTATGTTGGCCCCATCTCTAAAGCGTTTGTTTTAAAATAGTGGGCAATCGTGGGCAATAACAACCTAATTCTTAATGATGTTGATACCAGAACCTGTCACAATGCCACAGAATTTTGAGCTGGTGGTTGGTGAAATTTTAGGGACTGTTCATGGGATGGAAGCCTTGCAGCTGTTCCCAGCTGATCTCTCTGAGGCTTTAACTGTGGTGGAGACTGCATTGCAAATTCCTCATCATCCTCCACCTTGAATCCTCAACAGAGTCACTTCCATCATGGCTATGGCAATCCTCTCATCACACACGTATGGGACTTCTGCTCTGGTCCAGCTGTCTCCTGGGGATAAAGAACCCAACCTGCTGTGCAGGTGGAAGGGACCATGTAGCTTATGGCAGGGACCTCTCTGAAGAAGGTTGGGCATACTGGAGCAGGACAGGACAAAACTTGTCTGGCTGGTAGTGTACCAACAGCTCCTAACTCGGCATAATTTGGAGTCATGCACATTTAGAAATTTATGCTATAAAAGCACTGACATTTTCTCCATCACTACTGGGAATGTGTCAGAGCTTCTCTGTGTAACCCTAGGGGGTTCCTTGGAGCCACTGAGATTATTTGGGTCCTTTCCATGAACTCTATAAAAATTCAAAGTAAGTGGGCTGGAAGAAAAATAGGGGCAGTGAGAAAAATAAATCACGTTTGTCTACATCCAGCAAACTTACTGAAATGAGTTAGCAAGAAGTTATGAGCAGGGGAATGGTAACGGGGAGCCATACATAATTATTGCCTTTTCATTTCTCATCTTTCATCTTTATTTGGTCCCTGCAGCAAAAGTTGCATGTGTTTTGTCCCAGAAGGGTAAAAGTAAAGCAGTTCTGTTGTAGCATGAATTATAACAGCAGCAGTGATATTATCAAATGTGTTAAGTTTGGAGCGCCCTTGTTCTTTAAAATACACATTGAAGGTTAGGTGACACTGCTGCCTCCAGAGGTCTAAATTCAAATACTGTGCTGGAGTACAAGTGAATTGGCCATTCTTATTTTATTCTCCATATATATGTGTTGTATTACAAAACACAACCTGCTTGATAGATGCCTGGTCTGGAAAAACAAGAGTCCCAATTCCTGCCCCTTTATTAGAATTGAACCTATAGATAACTGTAAAATAAAATTTAAAAAGTAACCCGTATGGATGGTCCTATTTAAAAGGCAGGAACTGAACTGCACTGATTAATTTCAGAGAAACTGGGGGCTGTTTCTGTTGAGAAATCTTTAGCTACCATGGCACTATCACTTTTGAAAATCAGATGGTAGTTGTCCTCACTGTTCTATCACTTGTTCCAACTGGACATCTGTGTGCAAAAAATCACAAAATTTTAAAAACATCCCTTTCCTTTCCTCATATTGTGATATATCTTCACGTACTATATTTTCAAGCATATTTTGCAGGGGTAAATTGTTTGTAACAACTTTCTTTGTGTTCATAATTACAGTCAGCTCTGTTACCTGTGAATTAAAACCTTTTATTAAATGCCTTTATGAAATGCTAGGTACAGATTTACTGGGAGGGCAATGAGAGGATAAAAGAGCTGTTGCATTCTTATTAATAGCTGCATAATGCATTTCTGTGTTTGAGACTGCTTCTGCCTTTGTATCTTATTTGCTCATTTGAAGAAAGAAGCATGGATACTTCTTGTTTCTAAATACCGGGGTGAAAGATTGCTTTCTATCAAGAGACCAAATGCTCTGGCTTGGCAAAATGGACAGCTCGCAAGGGTCCATATGATCCTTCTGATCATACAGCTTTCCTACAATACTGTTTCTGTCATTCACAGCGTGGGTGACCTTTGGATCTCAGTGGAAGGGTCTTTAACTCCCTGCTAAAAAAGGAGAACACATCCCATGATTATCATAATTTATCTGTTCATCCTGTCCCCCTTACTTTTTCTTTTCTCCTTTTTTTTCTTTTCAGGATGGAGTAGGTGTAGATGAGAAGCTGTCTTTACGGCGGGTAGCCGTCGTAGAAGATTTCTTTGACATTATCTATTCCATGCATGTTGAAACTGGGCCTAATGGAGAACAAATCAGAAAACATGCTGGACAAAAGAGAACGTATAAAGCAGTAAGTAAAAAAAAAACTAAAAGTGAACATCAGTCTGTAAAAACATGAATTATTTGGGTTTATTTACATGGCATGTGATTTGTGTTTTTTCCAACTGGATTAGTACTGGAAGCACCCCTTTCAAATTTATTTCAGAGCTCATTCAATAATGCATGAAAATATATAGTTTAAAAATCACATTTTCTGTGTAATAAAGGACAGATCCATTGACTTCAATAGAGATTTTCCCATTGGAACAAGCAGAGAATTTATTCTTTCTATAATGGTTTGACAAATTCTCTAATAACTCTGTATTAATTGTTATTAAATGGATGAAGTCTTAAGATTCAGAAGGTATTGTCACAACTTTGCTAAATGAGGTGCTGTACTTCGGCATATCAGTGAAGTTGCCTTATATTTTATTGCTGCAGACTAAGCATACTTAATGGTTTAATGGTATGAAAACTTGTAAATATCCTAAATTCAAAAGGGTGGAAAGCTACTAGGTACAATGAGGGAAATATTGACAGGGCAGCTGTCACACTTGCATAAACCAGCTGAGTAGAGACAAATGATTATTTCTAAGTTTTTTAATTGCATGTTGTTGCTTGACCTAACCAGTTCAGCCACTGCCTTAAAATAACTATAAATAGCTTTTGTGGTTAGTGGCACAAATACAACTCTTATGGAGACCTAATGAAACAATTACTGCACCTTCCCAGGGTGCTTAAAATGCATGTGCTTGCCTGGATTTGGATGGCCAGACTTTCATGGGCAGGGCTGTGATAGTGCCAGGCACTCTCAGCGCTTGATCCTGATCCACCTGCCCAGCTGTTTCCAGCTGCTGAAGCACCAGGGGCTCCACCAGGGCAGCAGGGCAGGTACTCCCAGGCAGGGCCCATCCCACAGCCCTGGCCAGGGTGGAGGGCATCCGAAGCACCTTTCCCCTTGGCCCCAGTAGGACAAGGCTGGTGGGGTGCTGTGCACAGGGCCTTGAGGTGACTTGTCACCCTGAGCACCATATTCTTCACCTTAGAAAGAGTCTGCATTCATGTCGGTTGTTTTTTGTCAAAGGTCACCAAAATGTGGGGGAACTCCAGGTTTCTGATAGCCACATCTTCAATTTTAGCCATAAGAAGTAGGTATTTTCCCATTACTGTTTGTTTTTCAGGTATATAACAATCTATGAAACTCTTCACAGATACTTTATTTATAGGCTATTTCAGACGGTTTGTTGTGAGATAAGCTCTTGGCAAATTTTCTTATAATTTGTTCCCAGCGGTATTGACCTTAAGATAGATATATGAAGGAAGACATCAGTCATCTGGGTGTGCTTTTGTAAGATTTGGAGTGGTATTTCAGGGTGAACAAACACAAACTGTCTAAATTAATTTTCATCTGTTGCCTTGGCCATTTTGATACTCCCTGCTCTCTTTTAGAAAGCATTAGAAAAGTAATACTTTTCATTGACCTTTCTGTTTTGTTTTACTTCAGTAAACCATTCAAAGGTATAGGTCACAAACTTCTTAGAATAATATACAAGTATAAGGAATGCTGCCAACTATAAGTACAATACTTCAAGTCATCCTCCTTCAAATACATGCCAAGTATAATATTTGCTACCGTAAGAATCCCGTGATTCCAGGTCAGATAAGAAATCTGTTTATTGTGAACAGCGTGAAAGACAACTAGTGTCTCTTCTGTGAGGAGAATTATTTGTGCAGATTGAATAGCCTACATAGTATCTTCATTTGATGTCAACTTTTATTTTGCAATTGAGACCTGAGCTTATTATGTTGTTCTGAGCAGAGGATAAGGATGCCTGAATATAAGTTTGTATCATTACCAGTGTCTGCAATATTCGTGCATCCATTTCATTGCATATTAGCTTACTAAGGGCATCGAGTCATATTTCCCAAGGACAGGATTCACATATATAATTTTTAAGACTTCCATGAATTAAGAAAGAAAGGAAAAAAAGACCCCATAACAAACTAATGTAAACTCTTGTTCTCTATCCCAACATAAGAATTAGGTTAAGTAAACAGGACTCAAACTCTACCAGTCTAACTGCGGAAATGCATTCTCCTTTACTGGACCCGTCCATGAAAATGCCTCCACTAAAACTGATGAGCTATAGTGTCTGTGTGTTCCAGCAAGCTATGCAGTATCTATCTCCTCTGTGGCATTGCAGAAGGAAAGAGGTAGTATCTCGGGTAGCTGTCTCACAAAACATTATACCCTAAGAGCTTTATAAATCAAACTGAAGCACTTTGACGGGGTTTAATTTTATTGAGTGAATTTGGAACAAGATTAATTTAGTCTTGTTTCTTCATTCACATGTCACAAATGCATCATCCTTGAGAACTGTGAATGTATTTATGATGTGTAAGTATTCACCAAATAGTTTAAGTGAAGAATTTTTACAGGAAAGGCGGTTCACAAACTGTATGCTACAACTGATATTTGTTATTCATAATTCCTAGCATGTGATGATTACATTGCTTCTGCTCTATGACTGGATAACTGAAACATTTTAACAGAGAAATGATAGGGAGAAAACCACCACAATTTTGGTACAAAATTGCTAAACTTCTGAAGTTGATAAATATTGTAATGGATTTTCAGTACCTCAGTATTTCTAAAAAAATAATGCTGCAGTCCTAAGAACTGCAACATAGTGATTTGAAGTAATTAATTTGATTATATATTTGTGAGTCTCTATTTTCAATAGTGAACATGCTCCACTCAAAATTTTGAATAGTACTCAAGCATGATTAGAAGGGTAATGAAATTGTCAAAGGTGACTTAATTAACTACTGTTTGCATTTATACAGAGTAACAGAATAGAGAGAATCTGTTTAATTTTTGATAGTCACCCCAGATGCTGGAGCGCTAAAATACATCAGTATGTCTCTCTGAAAGCGTCTTCAGAACAGCTTGTAAACTCAATTAGTGAATCTGTAATCTGCACTGACTTGTTTATGTTAACTGTGTGGAAGCGAATGGCATTTTTACAACTGATTTCTGCAGGACTTCCTATGGTAGTGGTGCACAGGAAGATAAATAGGATGCGGTGCTTGGTACCTCCAGGAGAGCAGCATGTTGGAAGGGAGCCTTTGTATTTTAATTGGGGCAGCAAGGTACCAAACTCAGACTTCATGATTTCTTGGCACAAACCCTATAGCTTAATTAGGAAAGCACCTTTGCTTCTATATTTAAGTTTAGACTAAGGTCCCATTTTCTTCTCTGCACACTAACAACTCAGAAGGGAATTATACAAAGTGTATGTAGATGCTGTGGGAGAGTAACCTTGAAAATATGTAAAAATGAGTGAACTTCCCGTTTAACTGACAGATTCTGTGCTCATTTCAAGTGCCCAACTTGTATACAAGATAAGATGGATGGGTTGTGTTCCTTGTCAGCATAATTAGGTAGATCTACATCAGCAGAAAAAAGAGACCTGGTTTATGCATATATATAAAATGAAACCAAGAACTTTCAGTCATATCCAGAGTACAGCAGACTGAAGGCATACTGAAAGCAATGTTTATAATCTCAGCTAGTTCCCCAGTTCCCAGGGAAGCTGACAAACAGGGAAGACGCTGAAGGCCTTGATCTGGGAGATAATTCCCTCACAAAGGCAGGATATGTGACACAAGGCCTGGCTGAGTCGGTGGCTCAGCAGGGGCACAGGTGACCAGGAAGGTGTGGGAGATAAAAAGTGCATGTTCCGTGATGCCAAGGAAAGCAGTGGTGCCCAAACAGGTCCCTGCTTGTCCTGCATTTCACCTGAGTCCTCTGCTGGGCTCCATAGGAGGTGAAGTGAAATGTGCTGGTGCAAGGAATTGGTTAAGCAGTTGGAAGAATGTACTGAGGAGCCTCATAGGAGTGACTCTAGCACTCGCTGCTACAGCTCAGTGTCCTAGGGGAACTTTTCACTCTCTGTCCTTGTTTTTGTATAGACTTATTTTTGTATAGTCTCCTGCAAGGAGAACTGTGGTGTCAAAGTGGAGACAGGGACGCACAGGAGAGAAGCGTTCAGGAAGAGAATCCATCTGGTGTATTGGAAAAGGCATGCAACAAGTGCATTCCAGGCTCTCTGTGCCTTTGTGGAAATGCATTTCTATTCAGTTCTGTCTAAAATTTAAAATTCAAGTGCTGAGGGGCATATCAGAGGTGGGAGTAACTGCGAAAAGTTGTGGCTAAAGTAGCAGCATAATGCAGCAGGCTCAAGCTGTTAGGACAACTCTTTGTGATTCAGCACAAACCAGGAAAAAAAAACCATCCTTATTACATTTTTCAAGAAACTCAAATGGTCTGTGATGTGACTGAAAATGGAAAACATCTCTGCCTCTCTCAGGCCCTGCTATGGGTACGGGTAGGCCACATTTAATGATCAAAGCCCTATATTTCAGAGTAGATTTGATTACTTTCTTTAATATTCTTGAAAAAGAAGTTAGATTTTCATTCATTTAAACAATCGAGTAAGTGCCTTACCTTTGTATGTTATATCTTAACAAAGTTTCCCATAACTAAGTGCATCATATATCCAAGAACTGTTTGTATAAGTCTTGTAGCCATCTTAAGCACCTTAAATTCTATGTGCATATTGTACTTATATTAATATTTTTACCAGTGAAGGATGATCTCGTATCTGCCTTTTGAGCCTGCATAGCCACTGTGCAAAGCCTTGAAACGTTACAGCAGTGAACTTGAGTTGTGAGCGAGGGTTGTGATGTCTGAGCAGGAGAAATGGATCAGTTAATAAAACTCCCAACCCATGAATGAAGAAAGAGCACTGGGCTGATGAGCCAGAAGAGAAGCAGGCTTCTAATACATGGGGGAGATATTGATGTGTCAAGGGAAAGTAGCTTGAGGCAAGACTGATCAGGTAGGTAGTACATAAATATATAACATCTGAGGCATAACAGGAGTCTATTAGATGTGGGGCAATATCTGGGGTCCTGTGTTTCATCCAGCTGTTGCAGAAATAAGTGTTTCTTCATTTAAAATTAGGCTATTGAGTAGCCTTTCTTTCCTGTCACCTGATTGGTGTGCCTCTTTTGCCCTCCCAAAACAGGAATATGCATGTGAGTCCTCTCTGAGCATCACAACGAACGTGTTTTCCTCAGGGAAGAATTGTATGACAGATCGCACTGTGAAATAACATTTGTCTCCTTCCAGGGTTAAAGCAGGTTTGGGGCTTGGATGGTTTCCATCCAGGGCAGACCTTGTCCTTGGGGAGGCAGAATAAGATGAGATTTGTGCAGGGCCTTAACAGACTAAAATTCTTGCATCCATGCTGTTCTTGTGTGCACGGCCAAACAGCTGAGTCCCATGCACTTTTACTCTGTGGACTTCTTCTCGCTTCTTTGCAAAGGGCGAGTGTTGCGTGTCCTGGCAGTGGTCCTGCTGGCAGGTGTTCCCCATCGCTTCCCTCGCAGAAAGCGGCTTCTGCTACGTGGGGAGGGAAGGGAGCTGTGAAGCACAAGTTTAACACAAGAGGGAACAGCATTTTCCTCAGTATAGCAGGGTAGTGAGCTCTTGATAAAACTCCCAGCAGTAATAGATCTGTTTTCCTATGTCAGCCTTTTATTCTGACCTCTTGCTGAGGAAAGGAGAGGGCTTTCCTTGGCTGGCTTGCCCTCCTGTCATCAAGAAACCAGTTTCTGCCACCTGGTTTGATGGCTGTGGGCCCAGGACAGATTACCATCTTCACTCTCTCTCTCCCCGTCGCTCTCTCTCTCTCCTCTTGGAAGAGTCTTATTTGGATAATCTTCTTCCCCTTACCCTCCTTAATTAAAAAAATACACACACACCCCACGAAAAAAAATCTGTTCTGACACATTGTATCTTCCAGACTACACATACATCCTCCATGTTAATTCTTTAGGGGTTAATAGGTTCACTTGCAAAATTTCACTCCCTCTCCTCACACTTGTCTTTCCTGCTCTGCCATATGTGTCCTAAAATCTGCCTTTCAGTTTAGAACTTGTTAATTTTCCAAATAAAAATGTAGCTCTGAAAGCTACATCACCACAACATCCTGCACATAAATCATCCAAATACTGGAGAGCACAAAGACTTTCCCCATTTTCTCTGCCTGCAGTGATGCCGTAGGGATGCAATAGGTGTCTCATAGACGATTAGGGTATGCATCACTTAGCTCCAATGTAAATCAGATTACATGATCGGATACTGGATGATTTGCCTTGTAGCAGTTGTGTTCTTCATAGGATCCAGTAAACAGCGTGTAGGTCGGTTATAGGTCTAGAAAGGCTTCGTTGCTGGGCGATATTTTGGATAGGTTGATATATGTCAAAATCTATTATATCATAGACCTTTTGTGAATGGTGAAGCAAGATCATAGAAATTTTGACTCTGAAGCTGCTGAAGTAAACTTTATTTTTCCCTCCGAGTTCAGAGTTAAAACAAAATATGTGTGTGGACTGTATTGTTAGCAAATGTTCACTTCTCACCCTGTAACTTTTGAGGCTAAAACAAACCCTGCATGATTTTTGCAGTTGTTGCTTAATGCTCAAGATGTCTAGTTTCTTCTTCACATCATTTTTTCCCTTTACAATGTAAAAAGCATTCAAATGTAAAAGCTATATGCAGTACACAATACCTAAACACCAACCTGCTAGAATCTGCTTGTTTTCTGCCTTGTCTGTGGTACAGAACACACCCAGGTACAAGATAACACATTTCTACAAGTGATAGAAGATATACTAATGTGCAATAAAACCACTAGTAAGAATAAGGAATCCCATAAGGATAATTTTAAAGCTTCATATTTGAAAAAAAAAGTACTTAGAATTTTTTTAAAGGAATCCAAGTAATTTTAACAGTATGGTAAATCAGCACTGATTGTTCTGTGATCGGTACAGGCATGTGCATGTGCAGTTTCTTGTAAGTCATGCCAAAAATATGCCTGCCTGCATTGACAGTGTGTGGATGTAAATAATGCAATATCCCCCACTTCTATTCACTTTTCTGGCTTTGATTTTTTCTTAAAATGTAGGAGTATGTGCGATTATTTATTTTTTGTGGAATTGCAATAAAACAATATTCTTTTATTGAAGCCCATCAGTGAATGAGATGGTCTGGCTCTATTTTTTTGTTAGCTAATGGCCTTGAGAAGAGAGCTTGGAGCAGGGCTGCTGAAGGCAGTGAGAATATACAGCATCAGTGAGGACTGAGTCATTATTGCTTTCTTTCAGACAGAACAGAAACAATTTTTCCTGATGAAGTCAGGCCACTGTCTAAGGTATTTCTGTATAGTTACTCAGAAAGTGTCACAGGCCTCCAGGCTGTGCTCTGAAATACTCACATGCAAGCCAGCTCCATGAACTACGTCAGCCCAACCTTGTGCACAAGGTGGTAAACTCTACTGAGGGATGAAATATAGGTTTTTGTGTTCAGCCTTGTGCTAATTTGGTTAGGGAGCTTCCTGGCTACAGCTGGTGCTAAGCCAGCTGGTTCGGAGCGTGGCCAGAGCAAGCGAGCAGCTCTCTGCATCTTACAAAGTAGACGTGCCCTTCTTTTAATGAGAAAGGCAAACAGGAGCCTGCACTGTTGGGGACATGAGGTTTGGGGTTTTTTTGGTAAATTTTCTGGCATTCAAAATTGGAAAGAGCTTTCTGTGTATATTCAAGCAGCAAGAATGAGGAAAGCTGTGGGTTATGTCCTCTACGTATCTCTTTTAACGTCATACCTATCATGTTACGCCAATTTATACAAGCTGAGGTCTTGGAATGTAAGTGATTGGTTCAAATTACAAAAGTAAACAGGGGAGGAAGTTGGTAAAAAATGGTGTTATTTCGGGAAGGGCATCCTTAAAACTGTGTTGCAGTGGGAGTTGGAGACACAAGCATCTGCTGTGTGGACAAATTTAGTTCCTAAACCCAGTTCCCTTATAGTCAGTGGAGCATACCTATCAAATCTGGGCCTTAGCTCACTTGCTTTTCATGGAGGATTTTCATCTTGTTTGGGCAGAACTGGAATTTTGACAGAGATGCTTGATTAGAATAAATGGAGCATTCCTATAAAATGCAGGCAACTAATGAATCCATGGGTAAGCTCCATTAATTTCAATACAGTGCTAAATGTGTTAAATGTTATGAGAGAGAGGTTGCTGCATATGCGCATTTACCAATTTTTTTAATGCTAAATTCTAGCTGATTCTGGTTCTTTTTTAGATTTCATGAAGCATGAGTATAACCAATGTTTTCAAATTTAGAAAGGTAAATAAACATCTGTTCTGTGGTATAAAAAAAAGGAAAAATAATCTGAAAATATTTTTTGGTAGGATCTCCCATTCAGAAGTGGCTTCATTTAGTTCCTTCATTTTCAGATAAATTGTTTCAGTCCCAGAGAAAATCTTTGGCAATTTCCATCAGAGAACAAATTTTGCTTTTATACTAATTCCCTTCTACCCCCCAAAATAAGATTTCTGTTTTATAAGGAAACAATAAACAGCCTAAACAACAACATCATAAACAGGATGGTATAATTTGTGTTCTTATTTTACAATGCATCACTTTCATGTACTTCCATGAATCATGTCACATCAGCAAACACTGATTTAAACTCCACCTATTTTCCAAAATACCGTCACTGATAAATATGGTCCATGAAGTTTTAGGAAACATAAGTTTCAAAACAGATTAAGGTGGTGACAAGCCAAGACTGTAAGAGAGTTAAAACTGGCCATTAAAACTTAGCACCCCTGTGAGGAGCATGATGAATTGCACAGTATGTAATCCTATTCTCATCCAGTTAAAGAAAGTTACCTTGTTCTTTCTATATCCACATTTTCATGCACCCCACCTCTATCCTTCTGCACTTCCTACAGAGGATTGCATCAATGTAGGCTTGATAGGCAATCAAATCATGCTGTAGGTTTTACAGTAAGGGAATACAAGCAGATATCAGTTGACTCTTAATCTCTCTCGCTGGGACTTTGTCTTTCTTTAAGGATTTTCTCCATTGCAAGACAACTGCCTTGGTGGGAAAAAGACAGGCTGGAGATTCTTTACACTGCTTGCACTGTTCAGTGTATGTATATCAACATATGTAATAAATCACAGAAGAGCCATGGCTTTGCCTTGTGATGTCTTGAAAACATCCAAGTTTGGAGATTCTTCCACACATCTGGTAAACCTGCTCCAGTGCACTGGCTTCTTAGTGAAGAAGTTTCTGCTGGTGTCCAGTTTGAACATCCCAAGCCGCAGTTGGTCGCTGTTGTCCCTGGTTATACCCTCTGAAGAATTTATCTTCACAGTTTTTTAAATACCCCTGTGGGCAGTGGTGGGCAGCAATTAGATCTCTCTCTGCCTCATAAGCTGCATGAAACAGATCCAGCTGCCATGCTGTCCTACCACAGAGCCCCCTCCTGCTTCTCAGCAGCCTTCTTGAACTGTGGAGGGGCAATCTGGGCACATTATTCCAGATGCTGTCTTACCAGCACTGAGTAGAGAGGAATGATAATTTTTCTTGGTCTGCCAGCCATACACTTAATGTAGCCAGTATGAGATGTGCTTTATCTCTGATCAGAGAATATGCTGTTGGGTCATTTTCAGCTTGGTATCAACCTCCAGGTCCTTTTCAGCAAGGCAAAATGTCTATGAAGGTATATGCATCCTTGGAGGTGGGGGAGGGAGTGCAATCTTCAAAACCAGCAATAACTTCTTCCTCCTCTCCCCTTTCAAAAAAAGAGAAAAAAACCCCTCTGATGCCTGCTTGTGAGTATGTGGTTGGAAGGAATGATAATGTTGAAATGGGAAAACAACCAAAAACTGTTATTTCAAGGTATCTTGAAGTAAAGCAGAGTCTTTAAAATCAAGTGATTCACAAATTCTATAGCTATTAGTAAAAATAGCATATTTACTCTATAGTATTAAATCACAAGCTTTCCAATAATATTTTCACAAAACATTCACATACAAAGTAAAAATAGTAAGGAGGCTGTCATTGCTGCTAATACATGGATTCCTATATCTGTCTACGTATTGTTGCAGAGAAAATAAATAGAGCACATAAGCCAAGTACTTTTTTTTATTTGGTATTGGGTATAAGAAAAAGGTTGCTTTTCAACTTTTTTTTTATAACACCCCTCAGTGGGATGCCTGCTATGTATGAATCTTTTTGCTGAATGGAATTTGAAAAAAACCCTGTAAACAGAAAATAAACCCCCTTTTGATATAAGTGAAATTTTATTCAGTATTGGGTGTTATTAGCCATTAGATGATAAGTAGGCAGATTGGACAGATGTTTCTTGAAATCCTACATAGTATGCAGAACATGCTTTCATTGTGCTTCCTGGCATTATAAGGTAATATGCCTTATTTAGTAATATAATGATCAGTTCTGTTAAATCATGTTCAATCAGCTTATATAATAACACCTATATTTTGTTACTCATTTCAGATTTCAGAGACCTATGCCTTCCTACCGAGAGAAGCGGTGACACGGTTTCTAATGAGCTGCTCAGAGTGCCAGAAAAGAATGCATTTAAACCCAGATGGAGCGGATCATAAAGGTAGTTTTAGTGTCAAACAGGGGGATGTAAAGTAATTTTATTCTTAATATCCATTTATATTTTCCTAGCTTAAGTGAGGGTTCATAAAAATTTGGTTGACTGGAACAGTTCAGTAAGTCAGATCATCTCATTTACTTAAGCTGAAAGGTAGTGAATCTTCTGCTTTCACTTACGGATGGAGTATAATACCATGTGTAGTCTCAATAGAAAGATGATTTTATCTGGAGGAAATAATTTATTTTGCTATGGAAATGTTTAGATGGAGTCTTACACATAAGGAATAGATAGGGTGCATGTGCTGTAGTCATTTGGGGTAGAAGAACTCATCACTTTTCAGGGTTTGAACTTGAGTTTCATTTTTCTTCGCGAGGCTTCCATCTGTACAGTCTACAAGTGACTGAAAATGCCAAAGTTAGAGCTAAGTGACTTAGCTGTCTGACTTTGACTGCAAAGTAGGCTGAAGAAGCCTCCACAATTAACATACAATGCATAGTAAATATTTTTATTGCAGATAATGGAAAACCTCCAACTTTGGTGACCAGTATGATTGATTACAACATGCCGATCACTATGGCTTATATGAAACATATGAAGCTGCAGCTACTAAATTCACAGCAAGATGAGGTAAAACCTGAAATCCTTTGTTTTTCTGTTCTCCTGTGTTCTTTGGTACTTGTCTTTGCAGTAGCCAGGAAGCTGAACTGAAGATGATTGCTGATCCCATCTTTATAATTTTGTTGCTAAAGTAGTGAGTCTGAAACCAAACCAAGGCTGTCTGCAAGTAATCAGGTTGAGAGAAAATGTCATGACTTACCATGCTTCCATTGTTGGTTCCACTTAAATTTGAGAAGAAACTTCTTCTCAGTGAGGGTGACAGAGCACTGGAACAGGCTGCCCAGAGAGGTTGTGGAGTCTCCTTCTCTGGAGACATTCAAAACCCGCCTGGACACCTTCCTGTGCAACCTCATCTAGGTGTTCCTGCTCCGGCAGGGGGATTGGACTAGATGATCTTTTGAGGTCCCTTCCAATCCCTAACGTTCCGTGATTCTGTGATTCTGTGATTCTGTAATATGCTGTACTGCTTCAAATTACCTGAAGGTGCCCTTTTACTGTCTGGACCAGCGGAAGGGTTAAGGGGGGCAAAATGTTCACCCGAGACTTAGTGCTGTGCTCAGCAGTGACTTTCATTGTCTAATTCTAGAAAGCAATACCATCAACACCTGAAATGAATGGCATGGTGTTCTCAAGGTTAGCAACCAGGATGCAACACATTATAGTGAGAGAGATGGAAGCCCTGGCACCATCAGTTAAAATCTTTAAGGCAAAAGGCTTGATAAATAAGAGTAGGAGTTACTTTCTAAACTTTGAATAAAAAGACAGAAACAAAAAGGAAGAGAAGTAGGCTGAGAATCAAGTTTCTTCAGAGAGTAACGGAGTTAATTGCATTTATTTCTTCTCAAAAATTATTTCTTTTTATTCAGATTTATTCAAAGTTTTTCCAGATCTTAAGAAGTGCTTCATCAATTGGATGGCACCTACCAAATTATTTGTCATAACCTCATTTTGCTTTTACCATTTAAGCTGCCAAATATTTAGAAATATTTATGTGCCAGGCAAAAAGCAGTCCTGCATGCTGTGTCCTTCTGCCTGACTACAAGATATTTTTTAATAAAGAAAACCTTCAAAAACAGCCTTAGCAGCTGGATTATGTCAAAGACCTTGACTGACTCCTGACTTCTCTGGAGTCAGCCAGATTTGGTTTCATAATAAGTAGCTATGGGCTACTGGTGGAGACTTATGAATTATTCAACACCCCATAGAACAGGGATTTCATCACTCATCTAGAAATATCAGGATCCTTGTTTCGCTTTTGCCTTGTCCTTAATTGTGAAAGGTGTGGGGAGAGATCTCCTACTCTTTGAGTTCTCCATGCACAAATACAGCGTGGTCATCTTTACCTCCCTATTAAGTCTGCCCTCTGTGGGCTGCCCCTTTTCAGGAATCTGGCAGCAGGGTTTCAAGCAGCAGGAGAAGAGGAGGCTTTATCCCTGCTGTAGCCTTCGGAGTTAAAGGACTCCTTGGTTTTTCCACTTCTTCCCTTTGAGAATTACTCCTATTGCAGGATGGTCAAGCACTCATGCTGGATCAGGGCCACCTGCCACAGTGCTTCTACAGCCTGAAGGTTTTGGTGGGGCCTTTCTGATCTGATGACTGAAATTTTTGTTAAACTGTTTTTTCATCTAGATGAACCAGTGGCAACGATACAGTGGCAGAAGGAAGCACCATTGCTTGGTGTCTCCCTGCCCAGCTCAGTTCTGCAGCTCTAATGTTACTGTGTATGAAATGTCTGCAGCACTGGATTTATGAAGAGAAAAGTAATTCTTTTATATGCCTTAGTAATAATGTTTTTCCAGGACAGAGTGGGCACAAGGAAAGTTCTCAACATAATTTTTATGTCTTTTCTCAGAGCAAGAGTTTGCTAAGAATTTCTTTTTTCTCTGGACTGTACATTTGTTGCACTGAGAACAAAATGACAATGAAAATGTTGTAGTACCAAGCAGCAGGATTTCTGGTGCATACATTCGAAGTATTTAATGCACTTAAAAAACATGCTTGGGTGTGTAGGAAAGCTCTGTTTCCAAGGTTTCTTCAATCATGTCTGTACTTTTGTGGAGGGGGTGGAATTGAGACAGGAGTAAACTTGGATCCCACAAACAGCTAGCACAGTGACTGAAAGCCTCCTTACTCTCTCATCCTCAGTTCATAATTTTTAAGCTGAGGACATCGATGGAAGGAAAACTGGCTTCATCTAAAAGGAGAACTGATCACTGTGTGGGAATCTACAGCTCTGCTGCAACCGGTACAAAAATGCCAGTGGCTCTCAGCTCCTCTCCCCACGCCTGTGTGTCCACACAGATCCAGATAAATGTTTACGCAGTCTGGAGAATGAGGTGGAGAGATTCTGCAGAGGATTGTAGGCAAACACAGGCTGCCCATGTGTGCTGTTTTATATCTATGCAAGTGTTGCATAGCCAGAGCTCCCTTTCTGGGAGCCCATACAGATTGCCTAACCTCAGAATTGGAAAGTGTAAGCTGCTGCCTTGCTGGTTCCTGCAAGATTCAATGAGAAATAGCACTGTGTCTTAACAGAGACACAGCCTTCCAGAAGGTCTGGGGGAGTTTGTGTTCTGATTTTGCTCTTTGAGGAAGCAATGTGCGTTTTCCCTAAACCTCAGAACCTGCCTAGCATGTGCCTCAGCCCCGTCTGTCCGGGACAGGAGGGGGCAGGTGCCACGATCCTTGTGTCAGGGCACTGTTTAGGTATTTGCTGCTGCTGTAATGAGGGTACTCCAACCTTATCTGGGCAAGGCAGGCAGGTGCCTGCTAGAGAAGACCTCTCTCTTCCATTTCGTTTTTCACAAAACTTTGAGAACAAGGGGTTTTTTTTCATTATTTGTCATTGTCCTGGTGTGACAGTGCAGAACAGCAACACCTTGCATTTTGTCCCACTCTTACTCCTGAATGGCATTTGGCAGTACTTCCTCTCTGTTCAACACGAGTCGTGGCTGAGAGGAGCTTCCCCTCTGAAAACAAGAGAAACACCCATGCAAGCTGGAAACATCACTGAGACCCAAGGGAGGAATTGATTTATGGTCCAAGTGCTCAGAAAGAAGAAAGCAGCTGTATTAGCATCTGTAGAAAACAGTTCACAACAAATACATAGTAAATCATATTCTAAAGATTGCTGTTTTTCTAAGCCACTTCTGGTGAGCAACCCAGAAAATATAGTCAGAATCCTGTCAGTTAAAGTTCTGTTTTTATTTATTTGGAGAAATATTTTAAACTAATCTTCAGCGGTTACAAAGTTATCTGCCTTATTTTTCTGTATGTTCTTTAAATGGCTTTTCTTTGTAACAGGAATAATTGTCTCAGAAAAGTTGTTTCTGAAAATATATCACCATAGGTTTGAGTGTTACCTCGGCAGCTTACAAAGCAAGACTTGTGGATGCTTAATTTTTAATACATAGGTACATGCATGAACCTTAGTGGGACTGAAAAAAGTAAACATGATTATGAACAGCTGTTGGACTAGGTCCAAAACTGTTTTGCTTTTGTAAGTAGAGACAAAATATTCAATCATGACTTTTTCTTTTTGCCCTCTGCTATCATCCCTAGCATAGACTCTGTAATTAGACTTAATGGATAAATCATATTAAAGATGTATGAGGTAGAATAAATTTGGTGTGATTTTCATATGATTATATTACTTTTGTTTGCTGTTGACTGTCATTTGAGCATGCTCAGAACTTTTATAAGCTTTACCATTTTAACAGATGCTTCTTTAAATGCAGTAGCAGTGTAAGGGTGACATCAGTCAAGGGAATTTGGTCATGGATTTGTATTAGGTCAAGTTGCTGTTTGGAAATGTCTCACTGTGAGTGGCTGTCATGGGGTTACTGACCTGGCTTGGGAAAGGTAGAGGATTCAGGAATGTGGAGAGCTTTCCTCAACTAAATTTAAATACCAAGGACTTGGTATGGGGTCTCTAGTTACTAGCCCTGTTTTGCAAAGTAGCATGGAAACAGTTAGGAGTGAGGTAATGGAGTATGGTAATGGAGTATCATCATAGTTGAACAAATTGCATTTGTCAGATTATCCTATCACGTAAACACTGTGTTTTCCTTGCTCTTCTTTATGTGCTCTGATTGTTTGCTTATATACACAAAGATTTAGTGTGATTACACTCCATGCCAGGTGTGAGTGAAAGGAATGGGAATGAGTGAACTGCACACAAAATGGGAACAGTGCGCGATGTTTTCTGACTTGTCTCTGAAACTTCCCATTTGCAGGATGAAAGCTCTATAGAAAGTGATGAGTTTGATATGAGTGACTCGACGAGGATGTCAGCTGTGAACTCCGACCTCAGCTCCAATCTGGAAGAGAGAATGCAAAGTCCTCAGAACCTGCAGGGCCAGCAGGATGGTAAGGCTCTTGTTTCATACAGAAAATGCAGTATTGCCATGTATTTTTCTTATTCTGTGCCTTCATTTAGTACCTGCTGTGTCCTTTTCTTCATAGTGTGTTTCATTAGGTAATTTGAAATATATGTTCCCTGTGCCTCAGCATGAAGAGGGTGAAGTTGAGTTTTTTTGCAGGTTTATTTGTTGCTTAGGCAACAGGTGAGTGCTTAGACCACTATATGCTAAGTGTTATTATTTTATTATTTTTATATATGTAGTGTGACCATACACAGGCATAAAAGGAAATGAAACTCAAACCTCTCTAAGGCAACCTGGAAAGCTGAGAAAGTTGTTTCTACTGATTGAAATAAGGGAGAGAGCTGTGATAGAAGAACGGTTGTTTGAGAGCTAGGAATTGGGATGTGATATTCAGAATAAAGGGTGAAAAAAAGACAAACTCCAATAGGGAAATAGAAGTAATAGAAGAGAAAACAGAAAGACCAGCATTGTAAATCTGCACATTAATTATTTCTAGGTCAGTTATAACACTAAAGTTAATTTTTTGGTGCAAGAGATGGAAGGTTTACTTTGCATAGAAGTTTGCTTTGATTTCAACCCTTGTTACAGAATGAGTTAGATGGGCCTGGTTTGGAGTGAACTTTCTCCTTGGCTGTGGAGCTCCCACAGAGCCTGTCCACTGCAGACTGTGACAGTGGCTCGTGGGTGGCGCATGGATGCACACCACGCAAAGCACAGGTCTATTCTATGGCTATTAGAAACAGCATATTGGTATTCTGTGTTTGTTACTCTGTAATTTCCTGATCACGTGTTCCAATTCAGAAGTGCTTTCTATGTTTCTTCTGAACTCTGAATGTATAGGATTTAACAGTTAAGCTGGATTCTTTCCACTTTATGCATGATGGTCAAGTGCTGGCGAGCTGTTTAGGTGAGAACCTGTGTGCTGCATAATTGCTGATAGGACCTGTTGATAGGTAGGACCTTCTGCTGTCTTGCTCTCCAGACAAATAGAGGAGGAGGATGCTAATTTGGTAGGGCAGATTCTAACCACAGCCGCCTTTTAACTGAGTGTCCTCAAGCTATCACAAAATTTGTGCAACTTTTGATTTAATTTCTACCTACTTATGTTCCCTAAAGGAGCAGTTCTGATGCACAAGATGTAGGGTAAGTCAGTTCACTCTCCTGCTG
>NW_010179413.1:36394-39658 GCF_000695765.1 Mesitornis unicolor
ACTTTTCAGAGCTAATGTACTATAATAGTACTGTTAAGTTAGAGTCTTCAGGAATGCTTTGGAAGGTACCATTTTTACATACCTGGCTTTCAGTGCAAAACTGTGCTTTAGAAGTTTTTGCTTGCCTGTATGCTCAATCTCTTTCACATATCTGGAGTGTTTCTTAATAGTAATTGTGTGCATGTATATGTCTGAAATAAAAATTATAGTTCAGTACAGTAACCTATGAAGAAATGCCTGTCATACAAGTCTTAATACCTGAATCTGCAACCAGATTCATGTGCCACAACTAAACATATAAGTATTCATGATAAAAGGCTGCAAATATGTCACTTGCTATTTAAATGTATGGGAAATAAATGCACCATGGTCTTTGAACTGCAGGTAGTGTGATCTTGCAGAATTGCTTTAAATCTCTCAGCTTTCCTTGCCTTCCTCCCAGATGGTATTTGCTCACCTTCCTAAGGCAATCCTATTTTTTGCTGCATCTTCTGGGTAAAGCATCTGCTGATAGCGAGATTTGAAATAGCAGCTCTTCCTGCTTCATGGCCTTCCTGTGTGAGCTGTTGTCAGGTAGCAAACCTGAGTGTGGCTAGTTATAGCAACGCTGCTTTTTCAGATATGGGAGAAAAGGCTGAGGGAGGAACTGAGAGACATTAGAGAAGGAGGAGGGAAGAATAATGAAAAGAAAGGGCAGGAAAAAAGAAGATTGGTCAAAAATAATGAACACAGGGATAGAGGGATGGAAGCAGGACCAGGAAGGAGGGTAGACATAGGGAAATGAAATGAACTTAACAGTACAATCCCTTTTGCCATCACAGCCTTCACTGTAAAATTTTACAGATTTAATAATTGTATCACACACACCCTAAAATCGTCACCAAAGCATGAATTTGTGTGTCTGAAGTGATTCCTGCCCCCTTCTTCAAACATTCTGTATGTCCATGAGAGTTTATATCAGCCACCACATTCAGTCTACAGATAAAGACACTTGGCATTTGGCTCATCTGAAATGTCTTTGCTGCATTTTGGCAGGTGAAAACTTGCTGCTGTGTAAGGTTGCCTGCGCACATGCAGTTGAGAATGGTGTCTGTGATGGAGCGGGACACCATGGGTCGTCTTCTGCCCTTATGCTTGCATTGGGAAAATGATTTGCTAATGGGAATCAGTAGGGAAACTGCTGCCTGGGGTTGATTAGTGCCAGCTCCAGTGTACCTAAAGGTGATGTGTTCTATCACGTTGCTTACTTGGCTTTCCATGTCAGGTGGCATGAGAATTTTTTGGGACATCCATTGTTTTTTCCCATGGATTTCAACTGATTTGGTACTAGGATATGAACAGAGTCTGTGTACCCTAGAGGAATTCTAATAGTGAGCTGGGCCATGCCACTTAGGGATAGATGGAAGCTCTTCTTCCAGTTCAGTTTATCAGAGCAGAGTGGAATGCTGACACTATCTAAGTAAAAGTAATAAGATGCTTTCCTACCCTCTTACCTTGGGGCTATGTCTGCATTGCATTTAAATAGGCATTTGGCTTTGAGACTCATACAGAGCTTGTACTAGATAATTTGACCTGAGGTTTCTCAATGTCTTCCAGTCTAGTACTCTGTGTTGTCTCTTTCTCATGGTTAGGTTGTTTGAACCAAAATAGAATAAAAGCAAGTGTGAGAGCAACCCACAGTATCAGCTGAAAGCAGTAGACTTCCTCACCCAGAAATGTCATGGTAGGTGGGACAATTGCTGAGAAGGAGGGAAAGTGTGTGTTTGCTTGCAGTAGATGGGTGCTGGTACTGCATAAAAGTCCTGGGCTCTGCAAATGTCCTTGTATAAGGCATATTAGCTTGAAAAGGAACAGAGAATTGAGGAAGAAATGGAAAGTGTGGAGAGTTGGTGAATTGTATCCATAGTATCAAAGTTGCCACAATACTACGAAGGACAGATCCCACTTTAAATTACCCTTTGTACACTTTTAAATAACAGGGCCTTGAGTCACACCTGCTGGTGAATGGCTGAAAATAGCATCCTGAGCACCTGCAGGGCTGCTGCAACGATGGGGGAGGAGTTGGGAAAGAGCTGCTGCTCTTCCCTGGGGAGTTAGAAAAGGAAAGCAGCTCTAATTTGCAATCGGTTCATTCCCCAGCTGGAATGGGGTAGGGCTATCTGGTGACCAGTGCCTCAGAGCTTAACAGCCAGCTGGATAATAGACCTGCAAATTGCTGGTGTGTTCCTTTCTCTTTTGCACCCTCTCCCTCTGCTTGCCCCTATTTTCTTGCTTCCCTGTACATGCTACAGCTCCCTTGTCCTAAGCTGATTCATTGGAGCGAGCCCTGCATAACACTCATGGCAGGCAAAGCTCTCACTTGAGAGCTGTCTTTAATTCTCCTTTCTCCTAATAATGCTCTAGGGACTCTGATGTTGCTGGATCAAACGCTTTTGCCCTTGTCTCAGACCACAGACAGTAGGCAAGGTTTGCAAACCAGGTTAGAAACAAAGGAAATTGTCTTTTTTTTTTTTTAAATTGGTGCTTCAACCCATACAAAAATAATTTTTGTCATGAAAACTGACCTCTAGGTAGGTCTATCAGAGGGTCAACAAGAGCTTCTAGCCTGAGGAAAAGTGGAACTCTTGTTGTCTTTGCCTGTTAGCTGAAGCCCTGCACACAACAGCCGAGTGTGTTTGCTCCCTCACTGTGGTGGTTCATTAATTACCAAGGTATAAAAGAGGTTTAAGGGGATGCTTTGGTTAGAGGGAATGCACAACTCTAGAAGTAACAAGCGTTAGGTATAAATTTTATGTTGATTTTTTTTTGGAAGTTTTGCTATATGTGCTATCAAATTAAAATCAGGGGTGAGACTATTTGACTGTAACTCAGTGCAAGATGCAGAATTCGTTTTCAGTATTTCTCACTATCCTGAGCTGCACCAAAACATATCAGTGCTTTGTCTGGATTTGGGTCAAGGGGCTATGTTCTCTTCAACCTAGTTTTTAGAAAATAGTAGTTAAATGTTTATACATAATTATATAGGACACCCCCTCACAGGCACTGTATAGAGACTGTGCTTATAGCAGCTAGCTATGACAAAATACGTCACGACTCAACCTTTGACAGGGGTTGTGCTGTCATCTTAGATGTGGAGATTACCGATAAGCTTTTTCTGGTTATATTTTTTAAAATTTATAGAAAATTGATCAATAGAGTTGTAATTCAATGGGGGACTATGCCTTCAAGTAGTTTGTGGTTATTTGGATAGTGCCATTTCTCTTT
>NW_010179413.1:39689-58879 GCF_000695765.1 Mesitornis unicolor
TTGCAAGTTGCCAGGCTTCTCACAGTATAGATGTAGGAGATGTGATTTTTGACATTAACTATTCCCTTCTCTTATTTGGTGTTTGTGGTAGATACAAGTATTGGAGTCAATCATCTAAATACCAGTTTTCTGCATGAAGCTATAATCTCTACTCAACAACTTCACCTGAAACATGTAACATCAGCTGATAAAGTTGTCAAAACTGTGTGTCTGTGCAAGGGTGCAGACTTTGCTGTACCTGTGTTTGCTGTTGGTTTGTTCGTTTTGAACTGAGTCCAAGCCAAGTGTTACATCCATCTTCTCATTCTCAACCAGTTGTACTTCTTTCTGCTTTTGTCTTTATTCCACTAAAACCTAGACTCCCTGTCTTAAAACATTGACTTTTCATTTTCCATGAAGTAGTTTATGTGTACGGGTTTGAGCTCCAACTGCAGGCCAAAGTGAAGAGAGACTGGAGAAGAAGCATGTTGCAGTAAATTGACTTGCTGTTGTCTATGTTTTAGCCCTGCTCTTGATGCTGAGTAAAGCAAGTGGTAACAAAGCCAACATGGGAGCAGATGATTCCCAACACTAAATCCATGGCAACCTTTATGCTGCTAAATAAGAATTTTCAGTGGAAATGTTATTTTATATTAATTTACATTAATGAGTATTGTGCCTTTAATTTCTGTTCAAACACTGAAAGATTTTACAAATATGCTTGTTTTGTATGAGGTCTAAGTCTGCTTGACTTCAGTAAAGATACACTAAAGATTAGCCAAAATGTTTGCAGAATTTGGGAGACTTATACTTAAAAGCTTGACTTCTTTAGGCTTCAAAACAAACACCTAGCATTTCTGTGGTATATGGGATGGAGTGAAATTACCACATGAAGTCATAAAGCTTTAATAACAATATTAAAAATAAAATAAAAAGCAGCCTGCCAGTTTTACTACATGCAACCTCATATACTTTTAGAAAGCCTTTTAATTTGGAGGATTTTCTGTGGCTTGACTGGTTTTATTTGCAATTTATACTAACACAGCTATAATGCTATAAAAGTTGCTTATTATGCTTATACATTATACAAGACATTGGACATGCAAAGTTAATAAGGATTTTGCTCTAAAGCAAAGGGTAATTTTTGCTTAATAGCGAGGGTTTGGGCTGATTAAGAACGAAGGAGGTGGCACTGTTAGCTTATAAAAAGTATAGAAAAACAGTTGCTACTTTACTTTTTTTTGGTGAAATGGCAGAACATGGCAAGTTACATTTAAGCCAGGGTCAGAAGAGCTGACTGAATTTTGTGATATAGTCAGACCTTCCAGTCTTGCTAAAGCCAGTGAAAATTGCAACATTTTGGGCAATAATCTCACTTTTTATGAGTAAAGATGAAACTATAAATACAGGTCTTCTGAAAGAGATCTAAGATACCTTGGTCTGTCTCATGGCAGTAGAAAAGAAGCGAGGAGTACAGTAACATCCAGGCAGCGCTAGTGATACAGCACCTTATGCGGTGTCTTTTGTGATCTTGCTGTCATTCCCCTGAAGGGGAAAGCCCACCTCTGTGAACAGGTTTTACATTTCCCCTAATCTGGGAGACAGAGCAGAGGCAGCAGAGGCTGAATGAGGGCAACAACAGCATCCCAAAGATGACGGCTGAGACAAGCTGACAAGAGAGAATGAGGAAAGTCTCTGCAATCTGTTCTGAGGACGAGCAAAGGTCTCTTGTCCCTGCAGCTGTCAATCTGCCACCTTTGCAAGCACCAGCTTCATTACCAAATAAAGCAAAAGACAGCACAGTCACACATGCATGTTTCTGAGCAAGTCTACGGGCTGCGCTAAAGTGCTATCTTACACATCAAAATCACAAAGGTTTCTTTAGACAGGGGGTTAGTTATAATATATTGCTCTGTCTGAGAAAATTAGTGTCATCTTCACCTAAGCAGAGTTAAAGTGGAGCTGAGAACCTGGCATATAGTACTAGTGTTATTTTGCTTCAGTGGAGCTACACCTGGGATGATTTGGCCCATCAGATTTGCTTTGATGTAATATTTGCAGAAACCAATACATCTAAGAAAGAGGAAAAAAATGGTGAAACAAGAACAGAAAGCCCGAGAGTTGTGGAAATCCAGTTTTAATGGCTTCTTTTGACATGATACCCTATCAGTGCAAAAGGCACTACGAGTGACACTGTAATGACATTCGAGCAGTGTTAGGATGTCAGTGATAATGTATTGTACTGAGCCTGGGCAAGAGCTTGAAATGTTGGTGCAGCTGTGTTAGAAACTTTCAGTCCTTAAGATCATTACGGAGAGCTGGGTGGGATTTTCAGCAAATCAAGTGTTATAACACACTGGCTGCTGACAAGGCCACTAGTATGTGCATTGTCATCAGAATACTGAGCTGAGAGATGAAGCATTGTACGAGGTGAAAGTCTTCCTTTGACTCTCGATACAACTCAGATTTGATAAGAGTTAAGCATCAGCATCTCTGCATGGAGACCACTTCTTCCTTCCTTCTTCCAGATTAATGGAAGCAACTTCCAGAACTTAACTCAGTGGACCTGCCTAATCAGACAAGGTTCTCAAACCAGGATTTGGACATGAGCACCCCTCTCACTGAAGTGTAGCAAATGGATTACTTTTACAAATGACTCTTTTAATATGGACAGTTACTGTATTTTCATTTGCTAGTTGCAGGCATCTTGTGAGTTGGCTGTGCTGAATGTCTTCCCCCCTGCTCCATTTTACTTCTGTGACTTCTCTCATCTTTTAATAACTTGTGTTCTTTCTTTTTTTTTAACGTGTCTTTGTTTTTTATCTTATACTGTAATTTGCTTTAGAGACTAAAATATTATTAAACATGAATTATGCATTGAGCAGACTCTCTGCTAGTGTCTGACTGGGCTGTTGCAACCAGAGAGCAATCCCGATTCCCGCACCATCTTCCCAGCTGCACAACTGTCACTTTCTATTACGTTTGCCTTGAACAATTGAATGTGGCTTGTAATGACAATAATTGCCTCAAAATTGTTTGTCATGTTCGCCTTGTTAGCAACAAACTACTAACTGTTGGTTACAATCAAGTTCTCAGCTATTACCCTGTAATTACATCAGGGAATACTTGCAGCCAATAATAGCTGAGAAATTAGAATTATCTTTTCACAAGTGATGCTAAAATGCTTGCAGACCATTCACTTCATTCACAGCCATTCTTTTTTACATCAGCAGTCTCGTGGTAAGTGAAGCCTGCTCCTGTGTAAAAAGCTAGCTGCAGGCCTGTATCCTTTTGCACCTTCAGAACAGATGTGTGGGTTGCATTGGTGTTGTACAGATCCTCTCTCAATAGATATTTCACTTTGGCAATAGCCCTAACCAACCAAGCTATCTCTTCCTTATGCAGGTAGTGAAGGGAGCCAATTTGCTTTTGATTTCAGTATGCAAGCCCTTGTAACTAAGCTTAGCAGGATTTCTGTAAGCGTCAGTTTGGTTTTGGTTGATTTTCTTTGTTCTTTTCCTTTATTTTAGCATCTTTCAGGCTTTTCTCTCCCATTTCCCTGTAACATCAAAATTAAGGAGGGGCATTCTGGTATAGGGATTTAGTTTTGCTTTCCGGTACAGATGCTTACCCAGCTTATCCTTTCATATGTACCAGTTGACTTTAGCAGGGGCTATGTGCACAGATTGCTTGATTTGATTTGATCTACTTCCTTACAGTATAGGTAGATTTTTTTTCCATAACTACTGATAAAATGTATGTGAGGATTTGACTCCTCTTTTTTTCTATTATGTTTAGTAGAGGATAATATAATACAGCACTTTTACTTCAGTAAAAGGAATGTAAAACAATTTGCTTTAAAGAAAATTAAATTTAGCCATTAATTCTTCACAGTGTTTTATTTTAGTTAAGGAAGCTATTAATTTTTCTTTTTTTTTTCTGAATGGGAGATTCCCTGGAGACACTGAGCTGTCTCATGGAAGATTTTTTTACAGAAATTTCTCTAAAGTGTTTCTTGTTTGATAAAATACTTGTAATATTGAATGTTTAAAATTAAGGGTATTTTTTTAACCAAATGCAAATACTTTGGTTACAAAAAGAGAGTACTATTTTTTTAGCACTGTAGAGTTTTGTAATATTTAACACATAGGAAGTGGTTATGTATATTTTCCTGAGATCTGTGAAGTGGTGTTTGCAGATAGTTGAGTTAATGTTGCCAAATAGGACCATATTTGTTATTCTGAGGCAGAGGGACACACTGTCTCTGGCACTTGTTAACAACAGGATGGAAGAAATGATATAATCATGCTGAAAAGTTCAGGATAGGCTGAACTCCGGTGGTGTCCTCCACGTATTTGTGGATGCCGATAGCCTGGTTATTGTGAGAAAGGTGGGAGTGATGGTTTGCAGGTTGACTGGAGATGTAAAAATACAACAATTACATTTAGGGTCAAGACAGATTAAAATAAAGCCAGACTATTTTACAAGTTTCTTTAGCACTTGGTGACTGGGTACCAGCTTGCAGGGAGATGTGTGAGGCTCAAGCAGTCTCTCCACTGCTGTGTGCCAGGTGGGCACTCACCAGTGCTGGCTGCTGAAGGAGCTCCCTTCCAAGACAGACAGATAGACTTTAGTAGCTACCCAAACCCACTCTGGGAAAAGATGTGAAGGAGCACACCCTATTTACTTGCTATTGTGGGCTGTACTGTGCGTGATGCTGAGAAACCAACCCAGAACCTCAATTGTAAGGGTTGACATTACCATCAGAATAAATTCAGATAAAAGCTAGCACAAAGGAAGAGTCCAAGTTGATATAATTCACAATTTTCAGACTTAGGTGCACAGAAATGAAGAGAAATGGATGCCTTAGGTTAGCCCCAAGCTTTTCTCTGTTTCCATCAGATAACTCATTAGTGTGCTAGTCTTGCAGCTGGAATATGGTTTTCCAGTAGAGATACTGCCCTGAGATCAGACTCTACTGCAGAAGTTTCTGGTTATGGGGACAGTTGCATCTTTGTATCTTAAGTCCTTCCTCAGTGTTTCAGTTTAATTTTGGAGTTTTTACAAGCCTGCTTTCCTGTGAAGTGAATCGAGGAGTCAGCTTGATGAATCTCTAAGAGAGCTAGTGACTGCTTCTACTGAACTTCTAGCGGGCCTGAAGTCCCATGTGCTTCACTGGGTAGAGTTGTTCCCTAAGCAGAAGGTAGAGTGATCCTTGTTAATAACTCTCCTGGATCCTTGCTATAAACAAACTGTTAAACTTGTGTAAAAGGAATAATTACTTCTGACAGCAAAGTGGAGTTCAAACCTCTGTGTTTAGCTTTTCATACCCTGAAACTGGGATTTCACACAAGCGTAGACATTGGCATGGAGTTTTAAATGAGATCATAGACCAGAATAAAACATGTGGTTCACTAGCAGCTTTTAATTAAAGCACCAGTAATAGGTACTTTGGGCAATAATTGATTAGAAAATTAGATTTTGTGCTTTGAGAAACACTGTGATAAAACCATCATATCAACAGAGTAGTCTGAATTCTTAGGAGTAATAATTGCTATCACTGCTTTGATGGGAAAAGAAATTAGAAATACAGACAGGGAATAGTTTGTTTGGGTTTTTTTTTCTCTGTGAAGAAAACAAAATAGAGAGATGACTTTTCAGTTACACAGAGTTACTGTTCCAAGAAGAAACAAAATATGAAGTGTACTAAAATTTTAATTACTTAATTGTCAAAGACATGCAGTGGGTTTGTTACATCACACTGTTTAAGTCTCTCTTGGATGGTTATTCTGAAAGGAGCTGATGTTGCAGCCTGTCAAAGAGCGGATGAAGAGACAGAACTTCAGGACTTGAGAAGTTTTAATGTGAATTATCTCCAACGGGAGGAATAGGCCCTCTTCAAGAGGTGGTGACACAAATAGTGAGAGCAGCCAGGCGGTCTAGAGAGGCAGAAGGTGAATGGAAGCAACCAGTGCTGTCAAATCTGTTTTAGGAGGAGTCCTTGTATGTGTATGAAGAATCTATAAATAATACTTGAATAATGTACAGGTCTGTATACGTCTTCTTTGCCAAAGAACACTAGGATTTCTGTCTGCCTAAAAGCAATTGGTAACTTTTAAAAAATATCCCTCTTAGTTAACTGTCCAAAGGACTGTTTTTTTATGAAAATTTTCAAAGATCTTTGAGATTTAGTGACTTGGCATTTGGAAATTGTATCCAGTGTAATCATGTCCAGAACATACGGGTGCAATTAAAACCTTACTAAAACCAATGATAAGAATTTCTGCAACCTCCAGTGGAGACAAAGTTTCATCCTTCATGGTTTCTTGGTAGATTCTGGGCAATTGAACTGATCCTAAAGTATTTAGTGTGTGTGCTGAAACTGCTACTGGTTCTTTAAGTAAACCATCAGTGCAGTCTACAGAGATGGTAAGCTTTAATTCAGTGAGCTGACCAAGCTCTGTCTGTGTTCTTGTGTGTGTCTATCTTCTTTCTGCTGCATTTCTGCAATTCTCTACTAGTTATGTGTGCTCTCTAGGAACGGTGCATCTCAAATTCCTGGATCAGACTGGAATCCCTGGTTATTCCTGGGATATATTGTTATATCTCCTGCAAATATGCCCTATTTTAATTAAAATCGTGGATGTTGCAAAGCCTGTTAGAAAGGACAAACATTTTTCTGTTCTCTGAGTCAGATACTCAGCAGCATGCTTCCATTCAGTCCCTGGAAAAAAAAGGGACTAAAATGGTTGCTTACTCAAGGAGCTGGGGAAATGATGGTGACAACATTAAATGACATGTGGTATGGGTGGATTTTGAAGTATGATGACAGGCCAGGTTCTCTGCAGTGATCTAAGAAAGAGGTGATTCTTGAACTTAGTTCTCTCTGTTGACATTGTAAAGTGCAGTTTTCAATAGAAGCTTGCTTAAATGCAGTTTTGCAAAGGATGTGATAAAGCAATTATTTTTTCTCAAAAACAATTCTTCACCACCTAGCAAACTATGTACATTTCTAGCCTTTGACAGGCAGCTCCAACACTGCCATGGCCATGCAGAACAGGTTTCTTTCAGAAGATCTTCTGCAGCATGGGTAATTGGCTCGGATGGGTAGTGGTAGCCTATTGGTCTTTTCTGTTTCTTGGACCCCCTTCCAGTGTACTGCTAGGTTTTGAGTAGTCCTGTTGGTAGTCTGTGGGGCAGTTCTGTTCTTTCTATGGCTTTTTTTTTTTAGGATGGCTTTGATGCCTTCTAAGGCATCCGCTGTTTTTGTAGATGCTTGGTATGAGTGTCTCTGAGTAGAAGAGGATGCTGCAATGTTTCTTCAGTGGGGAGGACAACTGAGGTGTCCCAAATAAGGCACGTGGCCCAGCAATCTAGCATACTGCAATAAAACAAAAGCCTGTTGCTTCTTAGCTGAAGTTACACATGTTCCTTGTGTAGCCGGTGAGCTGGCTAACACCTGGTGTGAACACACTGGCTAATAAGACCCCAAACCTAACCAACCATCAAATACAGCTGTATGATGGAGAGAGCAGGTGTTAGCAGTCCCAATAGTGGGATTTTTTTTTCTTTCTGTACAGATAGAAGTGAAATAACTGTTTGGTTTTTAAACTGTTCCTGCCCTGCAGAGTAGATTTGTCTGAATAATAATGAATTTCTTTAAATATATTTATTTCTTGTGGGTCAGGAAGAAATCTAGTCTCACATGCTGTCTGACTACCTCTTGGGAATACTGCAGTTAGCTACACTTTGAACCTGAATGCAAAAAATAAGGAGAAAACCACTCTCCTGACTCCTCTATTATTTCTGCTGAGAGTAAAAACTGTCCACCTTCAGCACCCTTTAAGGCAGGAAAATTTTGCCTACCCTGCTTTCCTATGTGAGTATATGGTGGATGCCTTACCATTTGTTTCTCCCTGACTGTGCACACAGATGTGAACAGAAAGCGGTTCTGACAAAAAATCCAGAAAGCAGAGGGTTAGGAAGGGTGCTTAGGGAGTAACAGAAATTGAGCTTGACAGCTTGACAAGATTATTTTTCCAGCAGCATTTATTAAAAATAAAGTTAGAATTGAGTTGTATGTTGGTCCTGTTGTATATTTCATTACACAATATAGAACAAGCACAAAGCTAATTCAAGTGTACACAGAAGTATCAATTACTAAGAATAGGTTTTCTATTTGTATGTTTCATAACCATATTTATAAATCTGTAATTCTTTTATCACTTACGTATCTCTTTCTATGTTTATCTATTTCTAAGTAAACTGAAATGATCACTGAAGAGAGGCAGAGCTTTATGGCATGGAAATCTGTTATTAAGCAGATAATACATTTTCCTGTGCTTTAATTAGAGACCACCTCAGAGAGTTCAGAAATACCACGGGCCTGAATTTTTAGAAGAGGCAATTCTGTGAAGGCTAAATCCAGAGCAGTATAGAATCATAGAGTGGTTTGGGTTGGAAGGCACCTTTAAAGGTCATCTAGTCCACCCCCACTGCAGTGAGCAGGGACATCTTCAACTAGATTGCTCAGAGCCCCATCCAACTTGGCCTGGAATGTTTCCAGAGATGGGACATCTACCACCTCTTTCAGCAACCTGTTCCAGTGTTTAACTACCATCATCACAAAAAAATTCTTCCCTGTATCTAATTTGAATCTACCCACTTTTAGTTCAAAACCCTTACCTCTTGTCCTGTCACAATGAGCCCTACTGAAACATCTGTCTCCACCTTTCTTATAAGTCCCCTTTAAGTATTGAAAGGCCACTATAAGATCTCTCCAGAGCCTTCTCTTCTCCAAGCTGAAAAACCCCAACTCTCTCAGCCTTTCCTCATAGAAGTGTTCCATTCCTCTGATAATTTCTGTGGCTCTCCTCTGGACTCGCTCTAAAGAGGTCCATGTTTTTCCCGTGCTGGGGCCTCCAGAGCTGGACACAGTATTCCAGGTAGGGTCTCATGAGAGCAGAGTAGAGAGGCAGAATAATCTCCCTCAACGTCCTGGCAATGCTTCTTTAGATGTAGCCCAGGATATGCTTGGCCTTTCAGGCTGTGAGCACACATTGCTGTGTCATGTCTGACTTTTCATCTGCCACTATCCTTCTCCACAGGGCTGCTCTCAATCCCTTCTTTCTCTAGCCTGTACTGATACAGGAGATTGCCCTGACCCAGGTGCAGGGCCTTGCATTTGGCCTTGTTGAACCTCATGAGGTTCACATGGGCCCACTTCTCAAGCTTGTCCAGGTCCCTCTGGATGGCATCCCATCCCTCATGGTGCGTCAGCCACACCACTCAGCTTGATGTTGTCTGCAGATTTTCTGAAAGTGCACTCGATCCCACTGTCTATGTCATGTTGATGAAGTACTGGTCTCAGTATGGACTTCTAAGGGACACCGCTGCAGTGAGCTGAAAACAAGAAACCAACTCAGCAGATAAATGCCAAGTGAAGTTTTTATTTTCTACCTCTACTTTTATAGCTACAGATAAGGACCCAACTATGCAGCCAATCAAGATGTTCACATACTACAGCACTTTCCCATCCATCATTTCCCATACTTTATGGCCAGGTGTTCCAAGACTGAGATATCCTGCCACACACCACGCATACCATTCAACCAGTGTTCTGGTCGAGATAACCCAGGCACACAGTGCTTTGTGTAGTTTTGAACTCCTACTTTTAGGCTGGTCTAAGGTCCTGTTATACTTAATAATAACTTATTTTAGTCTTTTAAAGATTGTATAAATCCCAGCTGCTATTTATTCTCTTAATAATGTTCTCATGGGAATCCCAGCTTCTGCAGCGCCTTGGCTTGCATCCTGTTGATATTTCTCTGCACACTGCTTATCACTGATCTCCATCTGGAAATCGAGCCGTTGACCACTACCCTCTGGTTGTGACCATCCAGCCAATTCCTTATCCACTGAACAGTCCACCAATCAAATCCATACCTCTCCAGTTTAGAGAGAAGGATGTTGTGGGGAACCATGTCAAAGGCCTTACAGAAGTACAGATAGATGACATCCATTGCTCTTCCCTTGTCTACTGATGTAGTCACTCCATCATAGAAAGCCACTAGGTTGGTCAGGCAGGACTTGCCCCTAGTAAAGCCATGCTGTATGTCTTGAATCACCTCCCTGTCCTCCATGTGCATCAGCATAGCTTCTAGATGACCTTTAAAGACCCCTTCCAACCCAAACCACCCTATGATTCTGTGACTGTGGTAATCAAGGTAACAACTTGTGCACTCCAACTTATAAGGCCTGTGTCAAAAAAAAAAGGAAGGAGATTCCTGGGTCATTACATGTGGAAGATTATTTTTCTGCCATGGCTGTTTGGGCAGCCAATAACACAGAATCTTGAAAGGTCCCAAAATTTAAAAGTGGGTTGAATAATTTAAAGCTGGAAGTTCTTGTTACTGGAAGATGATCAGGAGGCACTTCCTTCCTCCTACCACCTTTCATTTGTCTGCTGTCATGGTTAAAAGGCTTTTTTTCTGCTATGAACATCAAGACATCTGGCAGAAGAGATGGCTTGGGGAGTGAAAAGCTTTGTGCATCAGTTTTACAGTGATAAGAAATATTTTTTTCCACAGGTTCATGTAGTTACTGGGGATGAACATTGAGGCTTTTTTTGTCTCTCAGGTATGGGTTTTGGCAGGAGAAAAAACCAGATCTTTAGTTCTCAGTCTAAGGAAGTCTGAAATGTTTCTCCTCAATACTTCATATTTGCTTGTTTGCCAGCTGACTTTATGTCATACCAGAGAAGAATGGTAGTCAAGGAAGGGATGCTGGTGGTTGAAAGGTATGTACTTCCATGAGAGTGAACTGGAGTAGAGCTGATAAAAAGGTGAGCTATCTTCATGCTGATTTCTGGCTTGAATTCTGAGTATGAGAAGAGAAAGTCAGTTTTAGCAGCAAGGAAAAACAGTTTTCCAAAGAGTTGTCTGGCAGACAGGAGGAGAGGCAGCAGCGAGGGGCTTGGCAAAGGCGTAAGTGGTAGTTAGACCTCCAACCCCTGCAGGGAAATAGTGGGAGAGAGACCACTCCTCTGCCACTTGTGCCTTTGAAAGTGCTGCTCTTGGTGAAGGTTTGCAAGTTCATTTCTAGTCACTCTGTGAAGAAGCTGTTTAAAGGAGTATTACTTGCCAGTGTGTGAAAGGAAAATGTCAGTGCAGGCAAATTTAGATGTCTTGCATCATATTCTCAGTGAGCCTACGCTGGTTTATAGCAAATGACGTTCTGACCTTGTTTAAAAACAGCTACTGTTTTCTGTCTGCAATACTGATTTCTGTGATAGTTGATAGTTGTCAGTGCATCCCTGTAAGTATGAAAAATATAATCTCAACTTCATTAATTATTAGTCACAATTTATAAGTCCAAGGTGCAGTGGTAATAAGGAAAACCTGCTGATGTCCACCTGCTATCCATTCTTTTCTTCAAATGGTGAAGTAACCACATACGTGTTTGTGGTAAACACCTGCCTGATTTCAGTGCAACAAAATCTGTTCTGGAAAACCAGTGAGTCAGTAGTAAGGCATAAGGGACGTGCCATATTATGTTGTCTGCATTCCTGAAGGATGCTGTCACCTCTTCCACCCACCCTCTGCATGTGGTGGTGTATCTTTTTAGACCTGCGGGTGTTTGCCTGCGGATTTAAACTGAAGGCCTGATTCAGTAGTTTATTGTTCTCAGCAGCAATACCAAAGGCAGCATTTTCAATTGGGAGCTTTTGGGGGAATGTTACCGTCTTTGTTGAATGTATCCATCCATACAGAAAGAGTGACGGCCATTTCCAATTACTCAGAGCATCATTAATCCAAAATGTTTAGAGCTATTAGCAGGGATAGCAAAGCTCAGAAAGCCTACTCTCCCATCTCGCTAGTTGAATCAGAAGACCAATGAAGCTGGGGAAATGAGGTAAAGATGAGTCTTTGACAGAAGAAGAATGTCCATTGCCTGGAGTCACAGCAGTATATATTATTTAGAAGCTGGAGGTATCAGAAATTGGCAGCAATATGACCAAAGGCCAGAGCATAGCTTGCAGACTGTGAAATAAAGAAAACAAAATAGTCCTAGAGATACGGTTTAATAAATTGAGTTACCAGTTTGGTGATGCTGGAATTTATTGATGGCTGTAAGTGATGTGTCCAGGAACTCTGGTGAATGGGTAGAGGGAGGATGTTACTGTCATGTTCCTCCCATGAGAGTGAACAGAGGTGATAGGAGGTTTTTGGCAACTACAAGGTCTAATGGGAGGGAGCTGTAGAATTAGTGAAAAAAATTCCACCTTAAGTTAAATCTGCACTGCTCTTTAATGAAATGTGACCAGCTTTCGGAAGGAAAGGATGTTTTTGGCCTAGAAGACTGAAAATGATTTGTATTTGTTTTTTTCCTGGATGTTCACACTGATTCAGCACTGACTATAAATAGAATTTTTTTTCTTTCAACAAATCCACTCCTTTGATATTAAAGAGGAGCAGCTTTTGCACTAAGCCAGAGATCTGGAGGGTATTTTAAGATCCACCTACATCTTGTGAGACAGTCTTTACTACTCTAAATTAGATTCCCTAAACATGCCAGATATGAGAATGGGTAGGACATACGGATTGGCCAAAGGTATCCGAAGTAGGAGCCTTTTCTTTCTGCATGCTACAGCTCAGCTCAGCCTGGCATGTGACAGACACATTTAGTGCCATGCTCATGCAGGAAAGGAGAGGATGGCTGTGAGGACAGGCCAGAAGCTCTCTCTCTGGTAAGGGCTCTGCTGGCTGCATGACACGCTTACATAAAAAGTTGTAGGGAGGGAGTGAGATGCTGATGTTTTGAAAGGTAGGGCTGAGGCCTTGCTTTTGGATTTTGGATCATGACATATCTCTCCTTACATACCTGTACAGATCCAGTGCAGGCAACCTTTAGCAAAAACACAAAACACCAGTGAGTCCCTTTGTTCTTTGCCTTAAACATGGTCATCAATGAACCCTTTAATGTCTTCATTTAAAAAAATAAATGCCCGTGATACTTAATTTTGAACCCAGGTTCCAAGGTTTTATTATCTAGTGTTAGGGCCTCATGGATTGCACATCCACATCTTTAGCCCAAACGAGTTTTACGGAGTTGAAAAGTACCAACAAATCCTGCAACACACAGAGGATTTTGACAGCAGAATCAATAGTGGATAGTTGCATTGGTTATTCTGATTCTGGAGCTTCAGTCTGCTGCAGGGTCTGCCTTGGGCTGGAGTCCCCTAAGGGTCAGCTGTGCCCAGAAAATGCCTTGAACTCGCAGCTCTTCATTAATTATCTGCTGACATTTTGACCCTTCTCGGTCCATTTCAGGACAAATTCAAACACATGTGGAAGGAAGTTCAAACTTACTTAATTTCTATTGAGATTGCCATTCCATATTGACTTCACATGAAGGTAGAGACACTCATGTGCTTAGTTGCAATGTGAGAAGTTCAGTTAAATGAAGCTGTTCCCTTTTGTGCGGCTTCCCACTGCTCTGTTTCCAAAGAGACCATAACCAGGAGCATACAGAAAGAGCTGAAGGCTGTCCAGAAGGGATGGCTCTTCCCAGCTTCTGGGTCTGAGGAAGCTTCAGAGAAGCAGGGTGAGGAACAGGAATTTTAAGTGTTTTGATGAACGTTTGTCTTGGCAGTAGGTGTCAAGAATCATCTAAGCTGTAAGCTCATCACATTTAAATACAGTATCCTTCCTGGGTTTGGAGGATCTGGCTGATATATTGAGAAAGCATAATACTACTATAGAGATTAAAGAAAATAAACAGTGCACTTCCACAGTATGTTCTGATCCTGAGAAGTGTTAAATACTGGGAACGAACATACTTTGGAGTTTCCAATTTGTAGCTGTTTGCTCAGCAATGCAAAGAATTGTAAATAACCAAATCACCTTGGACTTTAAAAAATTACATATACTTTTTCTTTGTATTGCTCAACCAACTTTGCAATGGCAGGTTATCTCTACTGGCACACAGCACAAAGTTTCTGCAGAGTAATATTGCTTCCAGTGTTATCCAAGTTGCTCAGCCAAACTTAACAAGTTTGGCAACACCCTTAGGCAAAGAGATGATTTGATAACGAACAGCCATCACCCTCTCTGAATAGACAGCTACTGAACTTAGACTGCCAAGAGATCATCTGCTGAACTCTTTGAAAGTATGATGCCTGGCTGCACATGTTTTAAACTCTCTCTTCTTGAACTGCTCAGCTTGCAATAACCAGACAAGAATGGCTTCAATGTGTGTGTACTGGAATGTCTTCTTCAAGGGAGAGTGTTTTGCTCTGGCACACACATTTTATACCCCTGTGCTTCCTTGTCTGTGCTCAGATCTACTTGGACTCGTTTCCACCATGTTTCGTTCATTCAAATGACCTGTCTTTGCTTATGTAGGCCTTCTTCTATATTTTTAAATTTTAAATCCTGTGGCATGGTAAAGGCTCAACCTTTTGAGAGGTGTCTTTCTGTACACAATTAAGTATAAGGTTATATACAGAAGATATTTTCTGGATACCATTTATTTAGGTTTTAAGCCTAAATAGGTGGTGCAGAATTACATTTTTGTGACCATTTGAGGTTGTGAAAGTCACCTTGCCACAAAGGTCCATCAGAAGTCAGTAGATTTCATGCATAGGTGCACATGATTCCCCTTTAAACAAGAATCAACTTTTCTGATTGTACAAATGATTAATCATTTTTTCATCAGCATATGAAGAAGGTCACACCAAAAAAATCTCTTGAACAATTTGGACCTATCAGAGTTCTTTTGATTTTGTTGTTTTGTGAAGATGCAAGGAAGAGAAAAACGATAGCTACTCTGAATCTAAAATACATCTGGAATGTAGTATGTGCAAACCTACTAAAATGGAGTCTCTTAAATGGGCAAATGGGAGGCCCTCAGGAAATGAAAATTTAATTTTCTTACTGCTTTCTTACTAATATTGTAAGATTCCAAGTGCATCTCTGTGCTTAGGAGAAAAAATCCTTGATTCCCCTTCAAGTCCCTAAGAGAAAAAGGTAGTTAATGCTGTCTAAAAAAGCCATTAAGTGTTAGGCCTAAGTATCATCAGAGCCTTTTAACTAGTCACAGGGCAAGAGTAAGATGGCCAACATTCAGATATGTTCGTACAGATTGTCTTATTCTCTTTGCCTTTCTGCATTTTGTTGACTGTCTGACTCATTTTGAGAAGTGTGGGAGAGGTAAAAAATTTAAATGTGAACCAAGGCCCCTGAACCGCCTGTTCAGATAATGTAGGAGGATGTCATGTCATGACAAAAACTGAATTAGCAAACTAAATGAGCAAAGGCTTTAACTTTTAGACTTAAGTGTCCCATATTCAGGTGTCATATATTGCATTAATGCTGCCTGATTTTTCAAAGATCATCAAGGCCTGTTTTTTACTGCTTCCTTTGCTAAATCATTGCAAGGAATCCTGTTTTACACCTGCTGATAGGCACCAAATTGTGGCATTTTAGCCAGTGAATAGTCATTAAAGTAGATATTCTACCGACAGTGGCTGACTCTAGCTATGGCTAGGTTAGAGCCCTGGCTAGCTACACCAGGTGACAATGTTCTCCTGTCCCACAGCTCCCAGCTCCAGTTTGCAGGTCTGAGGTCCTTGCAGGCAGCAAGCAGAGTGAGGAGGGACGGTGGGTGGGCAGGGTGAGGGCATGTACCCTGGCTGAGGAGCAAGGCAGTGCTCTCCTGTCCCTTTTAAGACTCAGCCTGTAAATACATACCTCAGAGTGTTATTTTTTGCAAATATTTTGAAGTTAATCTCAGGAAATTTTAAAACATCCACTGCTGGCTCAGATTTGGGTTTTGATGGCTAGATTTGAAGAGTACTTAGCTGTGTAATTTTATTAAAACCAATGAGAACTGGGCCTCTAAATACTTTTTGAATCACAGTTGTGAAATAAGACATTTACTCCTATGTTTGCTGAAGAGAATATTTTTTTCTAAAAAGTAATGTAATCATCAATTACAGTAATAGCCACTAGAGGTCTACTGATATCTAAATTTTGCCAACATCAATTATTTCTGCAAGTATTAAAAATGTTTCATCCAAATAACGTGCTTCTTATTAAACATTAATTGTTTGTTTTGTGAGGTGTACCATTTTAGTTCTCTGAATTTTTAACCTCTTAGGGTTGTTTTTAATTAAGTAGTATTTGATTGAAGCAGGAAGAGTTGCAATGTAAAACTCACAGTTCAAAAGCAACTTAGATTGTCAACTATATTCACCACATAAGTATATTAGGATGTAATTCACTGGATAGTATATATTTCTTAGTGGTTAACTGTGCAGCAAACAATGTTTTAATGAAATTGTTCTACAGTTAATGGCTTTTCATGCCATTATTGAATTCCATGTGCCTTTGAGGATATTTTTATTTCTCAAAAAATAAAACAATCTTCAAACTCTCTTTTAAATGACCTTACTAGGATATTTATTAAATTTTTGACAAGTGGGAATTACATTATTGTATTTCCTGTAGGCCTAGCTATTCATCACAAGAACAGGAATGTATTCGTTGGAACAAAAAGAGGAACATGTTACATTCATGACTTTTTTTTCAGAGACAGTCTGGAGTCAGGTAGCAAATACAGATTTTTGGTCAAAAACCAACCACTGAACAAACACAAACCAAACCAACCAAACAAAATGTGTAAGTCACAGTTGCCCTGTGATTTCACAGAATCTTAGGAGTTGGAAGGGACCTCGAAAGATCATCCAGTCCAACCCCCTTGCCAGAGCAGGATCACCTAAACTAGTTTGCAGAGGTACGCGTCCGGGCGGGTTTTGAATGTCTCCAGAGAAGGAGACTCCACAACCTCTCTGGGCAGCCTGTTCCAGTGCTCTGTCACCCTCACAGTAAAAAAGTTTTTCCTCATGTTCAGATTGAACCTCCTATGCTCCAGCTTGCTCCCATTTCCCCTTGTCCTGTCATTGGCTATCACTGAGAAGAGCCTGGCTCCTTCCTCCTGACACTCGCCCTTTACAAATTTATAAACATTCATGAGGTCACCCCTCAGTCTCCTCTTCTCCAAGCTAAAGAGACCCAGCTCCCTCAGACGCTCCTCATAAGGGAGATGTTCCACTCCCTCCATCATCTTTGTGGCTCTGCGCTGGACTCTTTCAAGCAATTCCCTGTCCTTCTTGAACTGATTTGTGAGCTCCATACCTAGAGTTTGTAGGGAATTGGGCTGAGACCTGGCTGATGGATGGAGTTAGACATGGCTTTATCAGTTCCTGTGCAGCAAAATGTTTGTACACCTCCTTTGTCATGGCCTAAGAAGTCATTTAACAGTAGCCTGTGGGTCTCATAAGAGGTGTCAGACTCCTCAGGTTTCATCTGATGATGCTTCCTATTGGTGTCTGACAAGTGGGGATACTTTTTTTTTGACAGAAGGTGATATCACAGGTAGTGTTGCTGAATTCAGCTGCTGTGCTGAGGATACAAGCGAGGCCTGGTTCGGCACACTTGCAAAACTTTCCTGGTGCGTACTTAGCTGAATTGGGTGCGTAACTAAACTGGGATGAATCTCAGTGAAAGTGCTGATTGTGTGTTGTGTACTGTGTTGTGACTGTAATGAAATATTGTCTGTGTACTGACTGTATTGTGGCTGCTGTACTCCTCCTGTTCTTAGCCCAGCATGAGCTGTTACCTTCTGTGTAGTTTTCTTCACTCACTGAAGGATGAGGGCTGTGATAGTCTGGAGTCTTCAATTAGTTGTGTGTGTGAAGTCAGTAGCTGATGGATGTCAGCTAAAGAAAAGCAAAATCTATAAAATCTGTGGTTTTTTTTCAGACTGTTTATTATAACGGAACATATTCTGATGGCCACATCTGTCAGCCTTAATATTTATGAAGGTCTTGCTGGTTGGAGTGCTTGGTATGAGTACACGTTTTTAATAAGAGGGGAAATAATTAGTGTGAGAGCAGAACAGGTAAGGGTAAATTGTTATACTAAGCGATCTGGTAAACCTGTGTGTAAATGGCCACTGTGTACATAAGCCATGCCCAGGATAGTTCTCACTTATTGCATTCATGGAAATATTTCATTTTTCTCCTTCCTCACTTTAAAGAGGAAATGCCACATGAAGAGGGCAATGTTTTCCATAAGGAAGACCTGTGAAATGAGTTCTTTTAAGAATATCCTTGCTTTCTTCACTGAACAGTCGGAGAATCAGTGAGGTCCTTTGTGCAAAAGGCAAAAGAGCAGATTTGTTCAAGGTGGTGCTGGGAGGTGTAATCACATTTCCCTGCACTGGTATGGATTCAGCATCCCAACAGGCATTCCCCTCCAGGGAGAGCAGGTGGTGGAGCTGCTCTGCTCTCCTTGGGGTTTTGGGGAAAGGGTAATTTTAAGTTGCTATCAGGGCTCCAAAGAAAACTTGCCAGTGAAGCTGGACAGAGCAAAGCAGATACAACCAGAGTAGCTGGGAATGTGAGGACAAAGAGTGTGTTCTCCAGCCATTTGGCTATCCCATTCATTGCTGTCCATTCACTGCCCCATATCTCATCTCATGAGTGAAGAATGATTTGATCTGTTGTCATCTATTGTTGAAAGATGTGGTTGAAAAAAGCTGTAGGTTACTATTGTTACTATTATTAATTATTGTTATTGGTTTTGTTGCTATTATCATCACTGTCATCATCATCATCATCTCTCTCAGTCCCCAGAAATTTTTCTGGTGCTAGATCCCCTCAGACTTTGTGATGACTGCGGCTTCTGTATAACCCTGAGTTGTTCTGAGGGTGCTCAGCATATGCTGTCTGGCTTTCCTCCTGAACATGTCATACCTGAGAGGAATGAATGCTGAAAATGATAAGTCTGAGGGACAGAGAAGATACAAGATCTATCATGAGCATGAGCTATAATGTTTTTCATATTTAAGTAAAAGCAGATTTAAGCTCTGTGAAGTTAATGGGGCATTACTTAGAGACTCTCAATGTAGCAAAACTAATGGAAACATTTTTCTTTTTAGGTCTAAAATATAGTGTTTAAAAGGAATTAGATGGCAGGAGGGGTGGGGCCAACATTGCATTTTCCCCAGATGTTTGAATTCCTGGTTATCCTTGTCCCAGAATTGGCAATTCATCTCTCCAAAGCTTTATTCCCTGCATCTATGTCAGCAGCATGTGAACACTTTCAGTTTCTTTTTTGTTTCTACAAGTAGTAGGTGTGAGGGAA